>NC_059381.1:447500-486896 GCF_019703515.2 Myxocyprinus asiaticus | reverse complement strand
TGTGGTTTCTGAGGACATTTCTAGTGTACCCATAATTTAAATCACTTAATAAACATACTAAATGATGTTTTATTGAAAATGTAAAAATGCAGAAAGTTTTTTGTGAGGGTTAGGTTTAGGGGTAGGGTTAGGGTTAAGGGATAGAATCTATAGTTCATACAGTATAAAAATCATTATGTCTATGGAGAGTCCTCATAATGATAGCTGCACCAACATGTGTGTGTGTGTGTGTTTACTCACACACACTCTCTCAAACACACACACACACATGCACACACTCTCACAAACGCGCACACACACGCACACACTCACTCACACACACACACTCACTCTCTCACACACTCTCTCACACACACACAATTACTGGCATGACATGATGTTCAACTCATGTTATTTATATTTTATTCACCAGATGGCAGCAATCTGCCTCCAATTCATGTCATATTCTCATATTTTCTTCATGTTTCAATTTATAGAAGTGAAGGTTATGAATTTTGACATTTTGTTTTTCAAAAATGTGTTTATTTGTATATGCAAATTAATGGTAACATTTAGAAATGTAAAAGTAAATAAGATCAAAATAGTTTAAAATCCCAAAAGAAATGCATAATTGTACTGTTCTTCAGGGAAGAGATGGTATCATTATCATCATAAAAAAAGAAAATAAAAAAGGGTTACACATCTGACCCTTCCAGTAAAAAATGATCACGAACAGTGTTGGGTAACGTTACTTTTAAAAGTAACTTGCTCGAATATTGCGTTACTCCTTAAATTAACTTAGTTAATTAAAAAGTAATTTTTTATGGAAAGTAAAGCGTTACGTTACTTTTGCGTTACTTTTTTTCTCACAGCCACTTTCTCTTCTGCTCTGCTATGCATTCCATACTAATTAGCCATGTACTGCATACAAGAGACATTACAGCTCATGCTAGCTACTGTACAACACTGCAGGCTTGTTTTGAGTTGATCCACGGTGCGTACAGACGCCACTGGTTGATCATACAACGCATACAACTGCAAACGCACATGCTGATACAACTTGCATAGAATCGTTTTTAATGCTACCAAAATGTCATAAAAACGGTTTGTTTCATGAATCACTGAAACTACTTGTTTATTATAAAACTAAAATGTAGAGTCTTTTTAGAAACTAAGATATTTTCTCTGCTTTTACAGTCGATGTAGAATGTTGCTCGGAGCCACTGATCCAGAGTCAGCTTTTCTCATCCCATTCTCCCAGTTACTGGGGAGCTGCTAAATAGTCTCTGGCCTCACACTCTATAGAACTACAATGCCATCATGCACTACGTCTCCTCCCTGAAGTTTGCACACTTTTAATCCTAATTTCTCACAATACAGGGACAGTAGAGGTGTACAAAAGCAACGCTCTAACTCAGATATTATGGTCCAAAATAAAAAAATATTGCGTTACTTTACTCGTTACTTGAAAAAAGTAATCTGATTACGTAACGCGTAAGTTACTTTTATCACATTACCTCCAACACTGTCCGCGAATACCAAAGGAAGGTGCCATTTTTTAATACCATAGGAGGGTTAAATATTAAAAAGTGAATTGAAGACTTTAAAGACCCATGGATTCCCTGTTTAAAGATGTTGAGACTAGATTATTTTTACAATATAAAATACTCCTTAAGAAAATTATTGTACACTCTCATTAATACGTTTCTCTCTATAAACACACACATTACTGTCCTTCATCATTTTCATCACTGCCAGGGTCCCCAGGCTCCTGAGGGTCCGGGGTCACAGCGGGGGTCATCAGGGGGAAATGTGATTGGTTCAGCTTCACTCTGGTAATGATGTAAGCGCTTAAGCAGGAAGTTGACGATCTCTGGGTGCTGATGGGAAATCTCCACACGCTCCTCGGGATCCTGCTCGATGTTAAACAGCATCACCTGCTTCAGCAGCTCAGAGAGTGTCGATGACGTCACTGGACCACCAGAAGGGGGCGCAAACCACAGAGGACAACCTGAAGGAAACACATGTTCATCACTTCAGTGTCAAATAAAAGACAATCAAATTCAGCCTGAAAGAGGAAAATTCACTCATTGTAATTTTTAGGTTTTAATAGTTATTTGTACTGTGTTTCATTGGCATTTATTTATTGATTTTTCAGGGACAGTAGACCTTAATTTATTCATTAATCATATTGATGTAAGATGTTACCTGGATAACCGGTGAGAAGTTTCCAGTTCTTGTAACGAATGGCAGCGTGAACGGAGATGTTAAACTCTGAGCGAGACCCGAGAGAAATCCACCGAGATGCTGATGAGCGAAAAGACTCTTGCAGAAATGCACCTGAGAGATTATCACCTGGACCTGAACACCAGACACAAACACACAGATTATTTCTGTTTTGAGAACTCAGACTCGAGACTTTGACTTAAACCATGTTTGTCTGTCACTCACATGGTGCGATGTCGTCATACAGTGGGTCAATGTTATGCAGCAGTTCAACTCGCGGAGACGCTTTACCACGACTGAAACACACATCAACAACACTCTCAGACAAACAGACACTTTTTCTGATATGCCATAAAATTCTTTTTTTTGGGGGGGGGGGGATTTTTCCCCTTTTTCTTCCAATTTGCAATGCCCAATTCCCAATGTGCTCTAAGTCCTCGTGGTGGCGTAGTGACTCGCCTCAGTCCGGGTGGTGGAGGACGAATCTCAGTTGCCTCCGCGTCTGAGACTGTCAACCCGCGCATCTTATCACATGGCTTGTTGAGCGCGTTGCCACAGAGACATAGCGCATGTGGAGGCTTCACGCCATCCACCGCGGCAACCACGCTCAATTCACCACGCACCCCACCGAGAACGAACCACATTATAGCGACCACGAGGAGGTTACCCCATGTGACTCTACCCTCCCTAGCAACTGGGCCAATTTGGTTGCTTAGGAGACCTGGCTGGAGTCACTCAGCACGCCCTGGGATTCGAACTAGCAAACTCCAGGGGTGATAGCCAGCGTATTTTACCACTGAGCTACCCAGGCCCCCCCCCCCAAAAAAAAAAAAATTAAAAAAATTAAAAAAAGAAAAGATTTTTAAAAACTTGATTTTTAGCGACTCTTTGATTTATTATAGTAAATTAGATCATTGCATTGTTTAAGGGATATTGTACAGTCAGCTGGTTGTTATCGCAAAATAAACCCCAAAAGGGTGATCAAGACCCGACTGTTCATTATCCCGCTTATTACACGGCAATGACCCAAATAAATGAATAAATGCACACTAAATATATTTTGCGTGGAAATTATGTAATTAGCTTACTAGTAGAGATCACATTATGAGTGATTCTTATGGGTCAGTGGTGCCATCTTGATCGTGAGAACTCGATCGATTTCGAGGCTTGGTCCATGTCAGCAGATGCTTCTTGTGAATAGCAAACTCAAAATGTTTGAGAGTGTGTGAGTGTGTATGTTTTGCACTGAGGATGTTTTAGAGTCTCACCCTGTAATTTCTGTCTATTATTTCTGCATTATGGCAGATTTATTGATTGTATTTGAAAGATTTAAAAAAAAATGCTGTTTTTTGGTGTTTCCCATTCATTTTCAATGGGCGGTCAATTTTGACCAAGAAAACCAAAGGTATCGCTTTTTTTTAAACGACCACTTAGACTTTAGGAGGGTTAAATCCTTTTTTACTGCAAATTCTCCTCCCTCCCCAATAGGTGGCACGAATAATGAGAATCTCCGAAAAACCAAAGAAGAATGTGAAAGATTTATAGTAAAAACAGACTTAATTCTGTTTCTCACCCACACCTGTCATATCGCTTCTGAAGACATGGATTAAACCACTGGTGTCGTATGGATTACTTTTATGCTGCCTTTATGTGCTTTTTGGAGCTTCAAAGTTCTGGTCACCATTCACTTGCATTGTATGGCCCTACAGAGCTGAAATATTCTTCTAAAAATCTTCATTTGTGTTCTGCAAAAGAAAGAAAGTCATACACATCTGGGATGGCATGAGGGTGAGTAAATGATGAGAATTTTAATTTTTAGGTGTACTAACAACATAACATAAACTATATGTGTGATAACATGATTTTAGTGTGATAAAATCACTTATTAACCGCATATGTGTAAAGTTATAGACAATTGTACAACTTTTTTGCCATGACAACGTAACACCGCAAACCATAATACGACCATAAAAATTACGATTTAAACAATTTTACAGCTCAAATAATACACATTAATGTAGGTGCTATTATAAAATTATATGCTTCACATTTCTGGAGCTTTAAACCCTCCAAAAATTGGCCCCATTGACTTCCATTGTAAGTGTCTCACTGTAACACACATTTGTCCTTTTTAAAAAACAAAAAAGCAAAAGGAGAAACGAGTTCAAATACATTTTTGTGGTAATCAGTATTATGCCACAAATGCTGTCGATTGAGATGAACTTGTATTGAACCCGAAATATTAATTTAATAAGTCAAGTTTTCAATGTTCGTAATAGAATACCAGTGTGAAACAGCACATATTAGGCATCCTACATTGCTGTCACATGATGTCCTAGAATTACATTAAATTCAGTGAGTGGCTTTCAGTTATCATCCCAAAAACTCCTTTTGCATTTCAAGTAAATTTTGTGCAAAATTGTCTTTGGCAGTCTGATGACATAAAGAAATGAAATAATGAAATGTTAAAATATTAGTGAAATATCACACTGGGTATACTGTTCACAATGCAGAAATATAGTATTGTAGTCGGCTATTCTGAACATACACATACAGATGATTTTATTCAGACAGATTATACAAAACCATCAAAATACACACATGATCATAAACTTTTACATCTGTAAAGCTGAACATGTTTAATCATACAGTGATTAAAGCCGTCAGAGTTTATTCAGAATGAAAATATACAGTTCAGAGATATACAGGAATAATCCGAGGTCATTATAACATTATACAGGAATCACTCGATGTGCAATACTGACATTGTATTTCACTGCAGGTCTTTACTGGTACTGAATTCAGTTGGTAAGAATCATCAGTATGTTTGAACAGATGACAGTAAAATACAGTTTACTGAGCTACACATGACAAGAAATCATTTACACAGATTAAGACATTAAGACATGATGCTCAGCAGCAAATATTCACAATTATTTCTAACACAATCTTTACATTTGCATTTTAAGACATTCATATTTGTTTAGTGATTTTCAGGTGTGACTGATAAACGTTGGTTAAGGATCCTAATGAATTTCAAACATGAAAGATCATCTAGTAATCATGTTCCAGTGTGGGCTCAGACTCTTTTGCTCTTCTTCTGCAGTCTGGTTCTGGCGGGTTCTGTGAGGACTAGCGGTTCTTGTGTGACTGTGGCAGGATATTTCTGACCCAGCAGCTCCACCTCCACTCTCTGACCCACAGTAACAAGATCCACAGGCAGGTAACCCAACGCCAGACTCTGCTGTGTGCTGTAGCTGTATGCTCCAGACGTCGTGTTTCCAACCACCTGATGGACAAACATTTGAGTTTAGATCTCACAGCTCCAAGACTTCAGTACGTGACGTAAAAATCCCCCTCAGAATCACCTCAGGTTTTGTGACAATAACACATGTTCTCTCTGCTTTATGAAACTTCAGTTATCAGATGGGGCACAGATAATTCAGATCATCAAAGATAAACAGTGAAATCACTCAGATTCAACGTTCGACTTGTTATTTAGTATCTGCAGATTTTGTTTTAGTATTTGTCTTGTGTACTTGTTGCTGCCACAGAGAAAATTAACCCTTTGAGCTTAATAATTGTCAAAATATTATTAACTACAATCTTCATGTTTCTGTACAAACATCTGAATGAATTTTTCCATGTCGGACTATTATTGTGCTATCATGTGTTTGTGTGGACACTTCCTGAAGCAGACTTAATACTGATATACCTGACCCTTAACCCCACAAGTGTTGAAACCAGCATGTTACATTTGCACATTTACCTACAAAATCCGTTCAACTACTAAAGATTCATACATCATATTCAAAACCCTGAATAATAAAAAAAACAGCAACACTTTATTTTACAGTGTCCTTGTTATACATGTATTGACTATAGTAATAACAACTAACCCTAATCCAAACCCTAACCCTATAGTAAGTACATTTTATTAATGAATATTGCTCGGTACTTACTTGTGTAATTACACTGTAACAAGGACAATATATTACTATATTAGTAATAACTAAGTATATGTCTTTGACAATTATGTTGGTGTTGCTTAAATGCCGCATTTCCGCTTATAAATTCAAGAAAAATAAACAGAACATAAAATATCACATATCATTACTTAGACGAGGTGATTATCTTTCAAACGAGTCCACACACAAGATAATCAGATACGTAGATCATTAGATAATCCATATGAAGCACAATGTTACATATGACCACCAGGAGATGGCGCCAAATACATGACACAGACTCAATGATGACTCAAATGACACAGAATGAAACTCATTCTGTGAAATCTCATTACTAAAATCATGTCTGCATGCTATGCAAACCTTTAGTCATTGTTGTGTTTGCATGTGTAATTAGTTCTTATGTACAATTATTATGTTTTATTTGTTTGGAGATGTTTATGGACACTATGATCAATTATATTTGCAATGTTATAACTTTTGATTGCTTTGTCGTATCAACACAAAATTATTCTCAGATACAGTTGACATGATTGGGAACAAAACAAAAGCAGTTTTTCTGAGCTTTTTTTTTTTTTTTTTTTTGTCGAGTCTTTTTTGGGTTTGCCACTGAAACAGGAAATCTTTAAAAACACCTTCTGAGCTTTAAGGGTTAACCTACAAACATCTGCTTATAGTTGTCTCTGCATATTAACTGCAGATTGTGTGAATGTGATTGGGTAAATCTTTACTTTGCCATTGTGCCAGATGGTCTCGTTGCCCTCTGGGTCGATGTCGTCCGTTTGCAGCGTGAGAAACGCCAGTCTGCGCTTCAAACCCTGAGACCTGATCTCCAACAGAGCCTGTTTACCAATGAAATCTGCAGACTGATAAACACACACAAAGTGGTATTGTTTTTATTAATAATACAGTGCTATTTTCATAATGGATTTGCTGTGTCACGTGGGAGTACACTGTGTGCGTTTGGCTGCCACTTCTCACTGGCAGTCCTGTGTTTTTCATGTGTTATTTTTGTTGTTTTGATTATTATACTGTTATCTCTGCCTTCTCCAAGTGATCAACTTTATTGAACTCTGCTCTCTTTTGGATTCTACGCTGTTGCGGATTTACTCCCTGGACTACACTGAACTTTTGATCACTGCTGACTGTATTTGGAACTCTGCTCTCTTTTGGAGTCTTCACTGTTGCTAACTTGCTTCCTGGATTTTATTAAACTATTTGTGCACTGTTGACCGTATTTGGACTGCACCGGATCACTCTGGAATATATCTCTCCCTGGAACTCGCACATACCCGGGACTCTTTGCCACATGCACTGCCTCACACACCGTCGGCGAGCCCGCTGACCACTGTTCATCCCTGCTGGTTTAGCTGGTGAGTTAGTCTCCACTCTCTCATTGAACTGTGTCTGGGTATTATTTCCTTGGTGGTTCAGCCTGAGTTCAGCTAATGAGATAGTCTGCACTTTCTCCTTGGTTGTGTTTGGGTGTTTTCTGCTTGTCTGGTCATGGCTAACGTGGTACGGCATGTTGTAGTTTGTGTCTTTGTGTAGTTGGTTCTTGTTCTCCGTTGATCTCCGCCATGCCTTATATGAACTCCAAATGTATAGCGGTGAGCTTTATTGGCCTCACTCTGCTAGTAATACTAGTAGATATCTCTGTGGAGATGGCGCTTGAATACTCCTCATCGCAGCTACATGGTATTTACTGCTCTTCTCGATTAGACACTGTGGTTTATGATTATTGTAAAGAGCTTGGGATTACTAGACGTCCGCGCTATGTTCACCGTTCTGTGAAACGTCAATGGAATTTACACTACTCATCTCCTACTTTGATTCCGTCCATCTGGTCATCCTGCTCTAATTTTCTTCATCATGCACTTCTTATCGTGGAGTTAATGTTGGCTCGCTACTAACCCCAGTCAGACATGAATCAGTCAGTAGGCCTGCTATGGACTATGTGTCACTATGTGTCCCCATGTAATACTGGTGTTCTTTTAAATGTTTGCTCATTGACTGGTAAAAGCAACATGCTCAGAGATGTTATTATTGACAATAATTTGGACATACTCTTCTTAACTGAAACTTGGCAAACTGCAAATGATTACATGGAACTCAACCTGATGACACCGGAGGGTTACACCTTCCTTGCTAAGCCCCGGGTCCAAGGCAGGGGTGGTGGCTTAGCGGCTGTTCACCAACATAGCATTAAATCGACTATTGTTGATTTTCATGAAATCTTATCATTTGAATATCTCTTTATTAGACTGTTAGGGCATAACCCGTTGCTTGTAATTCTAATCTATAGACCACCTAATAGACGCCCAAGCTTTCTTTCTGACCTCAGTGAATTGCTTACTCTAGACTGTGCATCACATAAAACAGTGATAATGTTGGGAGATTTCAATATCCATGCTGACACTACCTCAGCTGCTTCTAATGAGTTTATGTCTATACTTGATTATTTCAATTTCTATTGTTCCTTCGCATTGTCATGGCCACACTTTGGACTTGGCATGTTCCTATGGGCTTAACAATCTTTCTCTTTTAGGAACTTTGGATAGTTTTTCTGATCATAAGCTCATTAAGTTTACTTTCAAGTCTTGTAGCAAAAAACAGAAAAAATAAAATCAATCAATGTCATCTTTCACCGATTCTATCTGCAATTCTGTACTCTCATCTTCTTTAAACCTTTCCTTCCCTGATGAAATTCTTTCTTTATACAATGCAACAATTACCTCCATCTTAGATGACTATGTACCTGTCTTATTCCTCTCCCTGGTATACTCCTGAATTGCGGGCTATGAAAGCAAAGGGTCGACATCTGGAACAGCTCCTCAAGGAAACTGTCTTGACTGTTTATTCTGTGGGTCTCTTTGATCACCTTGTCCATTCCAAGGCTTCTCTTAACATTGCACGGGCGAACTATTTTTCTTCCATTATCAATAACTCAAACTGTAAACCTAAAACTCTCTTTTCCACTATTAAGAAACATACACAGTCTCCATCACTGTCTCCACCTGCATCTGTTGAGCTATGTGAATCAACCCGACTTACTACTATTCCCATATCACCCCATCTTATGTTGCTGAGTTGATTAATAAATCACACTCTTCAACATGCCATCTTGACCCTGCACCTCCTTCTCTCCTTAAATGCTCTCTTCATGCTATCACTCCTTCTATCTCTCACCTGATTAATACATCACTCCTTTCTGGTTTTGTTCCATTAGCTTTAAAAACAGCCGCTGTCTCACCTTACTCAAGCAACCTGATGTTGACCCAAGTGTATTGGAGAATTATAGTCCTATTTCCAACCTTCCATTTGTGACCAAAATCCTTGAGAGAGTGGTTGCTTCCCAAATTCAGGAACACCTGAAGTCTAGCAATCTCTTCGAGCCCTTTCAGTCAGGTGTTCGCCCACTACGCAGCACGGAAACAGCTCTATTAAGGGAAGTAGACGACCTTCTCATTTCTGCAGACACAGGTTCACTCAACATTCTTCTTCTACTCGATCTAAGCTCAGCTTTTGACACTGTCTCCCATAAAATCCTTCTTACTCGTCTTTTAGCTATAGGCATCTCCATCACTGCTTATCATTGGTTATTATCCTGTCTACAAGATAGGCAGCAGTTTGTCTCAATAAAGAATTACAAATCATCAATTGGTTTTGTTTTAAAGGTGCTATATGTAAGACTGACAGCAAGTGTTTGAAATGGGTACTGCAGTCCAAATTCAAAATATTGGAGAGTTGTCTGCCCCGCCCCAGACTCGAAGATCATGTGGGTTGCCAGAATGTTGATATGCAAATTAGTCAGCTAGGCATCCGTTTTAAAGGATTTCTGGGCTTTAAGCTGTCTCCATCTTCCAAAGGCATCTCTAATATTTATCCTTGTTTTACTACACCTCTGGTCATGGTGGTTTTTAGACAGATGGCGAGGCTTTTTAGGTCAGGTGGAATCTGTTATCTCTGATCCAGTTCGTTTGCTGGCTTCCATGGCTGCAGCACGCAGTGTTGTTTGCCTGCAAACTTGTTCAAATCTGGCAACCCGGTGGTGTCAAAATACTATTGGTGAGTGGGCAGTGGGCGGGATCACACAGGCCAAAACATAAACAGAAATTCCGGCCCGGAATGGAAACTTCAAAGTAGAATATACTGACTGTAGCACTGTTATTGGAAAAGCCAGAATTTCAACTTGGCATGTTTCCTAATTCTCTAATGACATATGATGGTCATTTTATGATTTAGTACAGTAAAAATATTGCATATAGCACCTTTAAGAGGGGTCCCTCAAGGCTCAGTGCTGGGCCCCCTTCTTTTTGTAATTTATGTCCTTCCACTTGGTGAAATTATACTGAAACATGGCCTTAGTTTACACTGTTATGCGGATGACACCCAGATTTATGTTAGTTATAGCTCCTCAACACCATTCTCACCACCCTCATTATCTGCGTGCCTACATGATTTAAGACATCTTGATAATGGGCCCCAAATCATTGGTATCAAGCTGTTCAGACTTTACCTTGGATGTTGATGGTACTACCATTAAGCCCTCTCTCGCTGTTCGTAACCTTGGGGTGATTTTTGATACATCACTCACCTTTGAGGTTCATGTTAATAACATTATAAAGATGTCATTTTTTCATTTATGCAATATTGCCCGTCTCCGTCCAGTACTCAATACGAACGATGCAGAAACACTAGTCCATGCGTTCATTTCCTCTTGATTGGATTACTGTAATTCACTCTTCTTTGGTTTATACACTAAGACCCTAAATCACCTACAATACATCCACAATTCTGCAGCTAGAGTTCTTACTTCCAGTAAAAAGTCTGCACACATCACTCCCATTCTGCGACAGCTCCATTGGCTACCAATTACCTATTGCATTCAATACAAGATATTGTTGATAACTTTCAAGGCTCTTCACACACTTGCTCCTCAATACATCACTGAGTTGCTTCGCCCTTATATTCCCGCTCACTCTCTACAGTCTACTAGGGCAAATTTCCTGTTTGTCCCGAAGTTCAGGTTGTCTTCAATGGGAGGCAGGTCATTTATGATTTTTGTTCCTCGACTTTGGAATGCTCTCCCACAACCCCTATGGGAACTCACCACTTTCTCCTCCTTTAAATCACATCTAAAAACTCATCTCTTCACTCAGTGTTATCTCTCGGCTGCTTGTTAGGAAGTTTCTTTTTGAGTGTGTGTGTTATCTGTCCATTTGCTGTATTTCACGTATTTGCTCTCAGCGACCTTGTGTTCAAGAAAGGCACTATATAAAATAAACATATTATTATTATAATCTTATAATTAGCACATTTACATGCACACCAATATGCTGATAACTTCAAAAAAGCATCTTATTTAAAATTTCAGAAAAAGCAAAAAAATCGGCATTTACATGAGATTTGAAATAATCAAGTTGTTCTCTTCTTTTCACATCAAATCGTGAGGAGGCATGCACACAACACGTGCACACATTAAATAAGCTGTTTAAGGTGGTTCACAAGCAACACAAAATCTGTGTAATGGGCAAAAATCTAACTGTGTCGATGGATTTATCCTTATGCCAGTTATGACCTTGTGCCGTTTAATGCGTTTACATGACCACACCCGTTGTCAGCTTATTAAGCATAACTTTGGTGTAAAAACGTGCAGGTAAACGTGCTCAATGTTGCAGAAGTGACAAGCTACTCATAACTTAAATAAACTAGTCAAGCTGCCCTCTAAAAAGTTGTTATTTACACTACAAGCTACTGTCAGATGATAGAATACATTTTCATGATTAAAAAACAAACAACGAGGATGTTAATAAGGGTGACAGAAATATACACTAGTCAAGTCAAGTTATTTTTATTTATACAGCGCTTTTCACAACACACATAGTTTCAAAGCAGCTCTACAGAAGATCATGCATTAACAGAAAATGAAGCTGTAATATCTATAATAAAATATAGATATAATAACTATCTGTACTATAATTATTATCAATAATAACACTAACACACATACTGTATAACAACACTGGAAAACACTGATTTATGTAACTAAGAATGCACATCACAATGTGTGTCTGTTTTGTCAACATCTGTCACATGTTGAATTAGTGTTGTGTTTTTGAGTTCTGTTACCTTGTTGAGTTTGATGAAATAATCCAAACCAGCTTCAAGAGGATTCGTGTCACAATTCATCTGGAAATAAAAGACCATCAGACGCTAATCAGATGAATACTGTTTATTTGTGTAACGTGTGTTTTTGTGTGTGTGTTACCTCAGCTCCCCAGGCTCTGAAACCTTTCTCCAGTCTCAGTGAGTTCATGGCGTACGTGCCAAAGTCATCGATTCCCTCGCACTGTCCGGCGTCCATCAGTGACTGATACACAGCACTCATGTTCTTCATGTCCATGTACAACTCCCAACCCAACTCACCTACAACACACACACACACACACACACACACACACCCACACATGACACACATGCACACACACACATACACACACAACACACACGTCACACATGACACACACACACACACACCCACACATGACACACGTCACATGACACACACACGACACACCACACACACACACCACACACCAACACGACACCACACACACACGCACAACACACCACACACACACACACGACACACCACACACACACCATTGACTTCTATTGTTTAATACTGAGCTAATGACATTTTCTATCATAGTTCCCAACCCTGTTCCTAGAGGCCCCTCAACACTACACATTTAGGATATCTCATTAATCAAACACAGCTGATTCAACTCATCAGCTCGTTAGTGGAGACTCCAACAGCTGAATTGGGTGTGTCAGAAAAAGGAGATATACAAAATGTGCAGTGTTGGGTTACCTCCAGGAACAGGGTTGAGAACCACTGTATCATCAAACCCACACACAAACCTTTCTGCATCTGTATATTGACATAAAGACATTATTTGATATGTTTTTCTCATGTAGACTGTTTACACAACTACATAAATGTTTTACATGCATGTTTCTTCAACTTCAGGCTCTTTCATGTCCCAGGGGTAGATTTTTATTGAAACTAACAGATTTCAACTTTTTCATTTTGTTATTTAAAGTCTTTAACTTTACCATCATCATTTATTTTGAGACAAAATATTTATTATTTTCAGTTTTGTTAAAGGTCATTAAATCAAAAGTTTTTTAATAACTGTTCAGTAAGTGAAAGTATTTGGGTACTGCTGCAGGTGCTAAAGGCCCCTATTAAACATGTTTTTATTAAGTGAGGTGTAAAGATTTGTTCTGAAAAATGTTCAAAGTGTGCTCACATTGACTCAACCAATCATAATAGAGATTCATTTGTTTATAAAATACTTGAGATGTTATAAAATGCCAAATGTGTTTGAAATTAACAGGAAATCGTGAACACTTTTCTGAAGTAGTTATTTTGAGTAAGTATCATTTTAATCGGGGTTCCCACTCTTTTCAAGGCACAATTTATCAGGACATTTCCAGGATATTTTATGTGCTCAACAGGTGTAATATTTAAGCAAAAACGGGGGCCTGGATAGCTCAGTGAGTATTGACCTGGAGTCGCTAGTTCGAATCCAGGGTGTGCTGAGTGACTCCAGTCAGGTCACCTAAGCAACCAAATTGGCCCGGTTGCTAGGGAGGGTAGAGTCACACGGGGTAACCTCCTCATGGTCGCTATAATGTGGTTCTCGCTCTCGGTGGGGCGTGTGGTGAGTTGTGTGTGGATGCCGCGGAGAATAGCATGAAGCCTCTACACGCGCTATGTCTCTGCGGTAATGCGCTCAACAAGTCACGTGTTAAGATGCGCGGATTGACGGTCTCAGACACGGAGGCAACTGAGATTCATCCTCCACCACTCGGATTGAGGCGAGTCACTACGCCACCACAAGGATTTAGAGCGCATTGGGAATTGGACATTCCACATTGGGGAGAAAAAATATATATATATTTAAGCAAAAACACATGCGTCCTTTTAAATCGTACTTTTATTTTGACGTTTCTGTGTGTTTTGATGGTAGTTTCTGACCTCCAGATAAGCAGTTCACTACATGGCCCAGTGTGATTATTAATCCCTGTAAATAAATAAATACATACATAGTCTGCATGTGCTGCACACTTCAGAGTGATCTCTGTCATCTCACACACACACAGAGCACACGTGATGATCATGATGAGGTGTTTTCAGTGTGTGAGTGGCTCTACACATTCATTTTGAAGCGTGCATCACTTGCAGATTATATATTTATTTCATTAAATCACAGACTTTTGCAGTTTAATTATCACACAATTTTAATTTGATTAATTGTACATTTAAACATTCATTTTTGTTCAAATATGTCATATTCCATGACATTCTGTGTTTTATAGCTAATGGCATTTTTATGACTACATTCCATGATTCAGTCCGTGTTTTCTGCACACTACATGTGGTAACCGTAGTATAAGCAGACTCTGATCGTTTAACTATTAAACATTCATTCATATCTCAAGTTGTGAAGGCCGAATCACAACGCTACAAACTCGTTTTCAAAAAATCAGTGGTCTGACCGTCAAATGTTTTTTTGGTTAACATAACAGCAGTGTTGGAACCAAAACATTTTATTTTGTACTATATCAATACTTCAACTATTTCATCAGAGCAAAGCAGAGATGACAGCATGACAGGATTAGTTTCTGACAGTTAACAGTTTACATCGTTTCTAAATGTGCAGCCGCTGACAGTGACAAAACGATACAAATGTGTGTATATGACTCCTATTCCGAGTCCCAATCGTTACCATGATTTTTGTGCACGTAACATAAACCTTGTTAGCAACACAGTAAAACAATTTTATTACACTAAAATATTTTCCATGATAAATCATTATTTTCCAGGACAGTTAGATATTTTTCTAATTTTCATGACTTGAAAATTGCATTGCACAATTCTTTATAATTATAATTTTATTTATTTATCACACATTATACATTTGCACATACACAGTGAAATTCTTTTTTTTCACAAATCCCAGCTAAACTGGGGTCAGAGTGCAGGGTCAGCCATGATATGGCATCTTGGCAGTGCTGGGGCTTGAACCCTGACCTTCTGATCATTAACCCAGAACCTTTAACCGCTAAGCCACCACTGCCCCCACCACTGCAATTCCAGGTTTTCCAGGACATGTTGGAACCCTGTTAATTTGTTACTCAAAAACGCATCTTGCTGTCTCAAAATTATTTGTATAGTTGACTTTACACTATAAATATTGCCCCTATATCTACACGATACCACTATAACCAAGTGTGGGGTAAAAGGCTCCACTGCCAACTTTTAAAAAATAAATAAATAAATAATCAAAACAACCTTCTGTTATTATTTCTTTTCACAAAATGATGTTGTTCCATCAATATTCAATAAAAAGAAATATGTATTTTTTTTATCTTGATACATTTTGTGACCAGAAAAATTTTCCTTAAGATGTGCCTTTAGCTCTGTTGTACCCTACTTTTCAAATGTCTTTTATCTATTGATGTTGTTTAATTCTTGTCCCAGAACCCGTTTTTTTATTTTTTTTTTAATTTCCACGCATTACCACGGAGATGTAGCGCGTGTGGAGGCTTCACGCTATTCACTGCGGCATCCACACACAACTCACCACGCGCCCCACCGAGAACGAGAACCACATTATAGCGACCACGAGGAGGTTACCCCATGTGACTCTACCCTCCCTAGCAACCGGGCCAATTTGGTTGCTTAGGAGACCTGGCTGGAGTCACTCAGCACGCCCTGGATTCAAACTCACGACTCCAGGGGTGATAGTCAGTGTCTTTACTCGCTGAGATACCCAGACCCTCCCACCAGATCCTGATTTTTTTATATTAAACTATGAAAATACATTATAAAAATACTAATAATTACATGTTTAAACCTATGATCATCTAAACAAAGAGTGAAATAAACAAAAACCATTTCAAAACTTATTGTGTGAAAATGACTACTATCAATTTATAAAAACGTATGTTTCATTTCTAGCACACCAAACTATTTTCCCCTAATAATGTTCGTACAAAAGTTAGTGTACTTGATAATCAAGTGGACAAAAGTGTCAGTGAAGAGTATGACTGAGATGAAATCTGAGACAAAACACAGAAAAATCAAGGGAAATATCACTTTTAATTGAGTGTTATTGCCAATCAAGCTGTAATTTTGCCAAATTATGCAAAACGTGTGAAAATATTATTTAATTGTGTGTATTTAGAACACATCAAATGTTAGCTATGAAATTATCCTTAGCAAGACAAAGGAGTAATTTTATTTGAAAAAGATTAAAAATGTCATTTCCAGCACAGAATTCTATTAAAGGGATAGTTCACCCAAAAATGAAATGAAAAATGAAAACGACTCGTGATAAAAGGTATATTTTCGATGTTAATCAGAGTTTTTGTCCTAACCAGCATTGATGAGTGACGGGACATTCTATCGATCACTTGTTTTCTATTTTCGGCATCACGCGCATAGCTCCATCCACTGTGAACTGGCCATCCACTGTGAAAGTCCAAAAACTTTCTAAAATAATAAGGCTGGACATAGAAATGCATCAATTCATCAACTACAAACTCTTCAGACATGTTTAGTAAGTTCTGTTCTCTGTTTTGTGTGCAGCTGTGTTGTGTTCTGTTGTCACTATCGCTGTGTTGGACCTGTTTTTAGATAAACGAGTTTTCGCTTGAACGCCCCAGTGTCGTGAGGGGGCTGCATGAACTGTTGCTCTCGTGTCCTATCATGAACGCACACAGGAGATCAACGGTCAGTGAACATTTTCACTAAATAATACATTAGATTTCAGTTTGTTTCTCACCAAATCTTATCGTATGCTTTCATAACAATCATGAGTCTCATGGAATAATTTATTAGACTTCTGAATTATACTTTTGTGTTCTTTTGAAGCTTGAAGAGGTGGTCACCATAAACTGCCATTGTATGACATCACTGAACACAACATTTCTTCACAATTTCTCCCTTTGTGTTCAGAAAAATAAAGAAAGTCATATAGTGTTATAACAACACAGGGGTGAGTAAACAATGACTGAATTTACATTTTTGAGTGAACTATCCCTTTAAACACAATACAGAATTTGAGATGTGCTGGAAATGATACTGTGCTGGGAAAGTGCCCGATGTGAAAGAAACACCCGTATATAGTCATGTTGTTTAAATGTTGATTATGATATAGTTGATTCTAATATAACTGATGATGTATATGAGTTCAGCTCACCTGTGTATGATATGCGCATGGCTCGTACAGGAATGCCGTTCAGCTGAATGGATCTGCAGTGCAGGAATCTGAATCCAGTGTCACTCAAATCTTCATCCGTCAGTTTCTGAAGAACCTTGCGAGAGTTCGGCCCGGCGACACCCAACACGCCGATCTCATCTGTGACATTAGACA
The DNA here is from genome assembly GCF_019703515.2 of Myxocyprinus asiaticus. Taxonomy (NCBI): domain Eukaryota; kingdom Metazoa; phylum Chordata; class Actinopteri; order Cypriniformes; family Catostomidae; genus Myxocyprinus; species Myxocyprinus asiaticus. Next base: position 469,270 of record NC_059381.1, on the reverse strand, counting down.
CACTCACACGATAACCACCATCAAACACCTCACGCTCAATCCATCTGAGAGACAGACAGAATTGATGACATTTAGTCATTTACAGCGACAATAATTAGATAATGTGAGTGGTGTTTGTCAATGCAGAAGTCAAGTATCTAGAGTGTTCTGGGTGTTTGTTCACAGATCCAAGTGAAAAGAGTCCTTACACACTGAATGTTTACTGTTAGAGGTTTCATCAAATCACTGTGAGCAACAGCAATAGTGCTTTCATCCAGAAGGGGGCGCTGTGTGTATGTGTGTTATAACTGGTGGATTTGAGTGCTATCTGGGACAAAAGTATTCATTCTGACAGGCCCAAACCTGTCTGGCACCCGTATTTTATTTAAAAATTATTCATTTAAATTTAGTTTAGGGGCCGCCACCATTAGTGTGTATCTGTGTGAGAGAGAGAGATAGGGGAGCTGCTTTCTGCTTTCTGACCTACTGACACACACACACACACTCAGACACTCTTGTGTTACACACACCAACAGCTCTCAGACTGCACTATTTGTGTTCAGTACCTCAGGTCTCAGTGTGTAGTTAATGTGTGTGTGTGCGCGTGTGTGCGCGTGTGTGTGTAGGCACACCTGAGGTCGTGCAGTTCTGATCCGGAGCCTGTGATGAGCAGAAACTCTCCCGGTGTGAGCTGAGTAACTGTGACCTCAGCATAGACACGCCCCCGTGGGGTCAACATGTGACTGATGTTTGTTTGACCCACCTGACAGAGAAACATCACAGACAACATGATTCAATCATCACAGATCAACACAGACACATAAAACACACAGACAATACATTATCATCAGTTTTATTAAATCAATATTTCTGACTTTAAATTCTGATTGGATAAGTTGTTTTGAAGCTGTTGTAAAATAGTAGATATACTCACACATGTGATCATACATTCTATATTAATGGTGAGCTCAGCAGGATTAAGTTGTGAAATTTTAAATAATATCAAGCTATAGAAACTCAAATAGTTTATGATGTTTCCAGGAGTATTGATTATTCATGTTTTTGAGACGTTACAGACATTACATCAGAAATTAGCATAATTAATTCAGATTCAAAGTAATGTCCAGCATCATCCAATCACTGTCAACCATGTTAAAATAAAATGATACATTATAAATTCTGAATCTATGTACTGATTATCATTGTCACATGTCTGTCAAACATGTTGAGTGATCCAAACATCATCTGCAGCCTGAAACTGAACTTTTGATCAGATTTTAGGAGTGAATGCACTTAACTGCATAGAGAGCTATAGGATGCTCCCTTGCTCCCTATTTAGTGAATGACTTAACCTCCAGTGTGCTGTCTGTCTGCACTGGTCTCAGAACAGTTTGAAATGCACCTTATTTTCATCCTAACTCCATATAAAGCCTCTGAAAGACACATTTATCAGTTTTTGGATGAACTCATTTATTCTCAGTGTGATAATGCACAGACAGTAAATATCGGATATTTGAACTGAAAATGAGCGTATAGTCCTTGAATGTGGTCATTGTGGGGGTTTTTTTTTCTTTATTAAAATGATCAAAAGTATTAAACCTATGTGAGAAAGAAAAACATTGTAAATAAAATCATTCTTCAGTTTTTTAGTTTGTCACCTTCGGCAATGTGTTGGCAAAAAGTCGCTCGAGCAGCTGCTGTGAATCTTCTCCTGTCACCATGAACTTCCCGAAGGGTGAGAGGTCAATTACACCCACTTTCTCCATCACGAGTTTACACTCACGGCCCACTGGCCCGAACCAGTTAGTCCTTCTGAAACTGGGCCTGCAGAACCAGAGAGACTTTCATAAACATCTGAAGAGTTTGGACGATCTGAATTCAGTCTGTGTGTCTCACTTGTATCCCGTCTCGTCTCCAGGTTTGTAGAAGTAGTGCGGCTGCTCCCAACCCACGTGGAAACCCATAGAACATTTCTCCTTCAACAGCTCATACACACCACTGACCCTGTTAGTTGGACGGCCCGCGAAACGCTCCTCTTTTGGGTAACCCACTGAAACACATGACAGACCAAGAGATAAGTGTGCAATCTGTTTCAAAACATTATTAGAGTGAGACTTTGACTAAACTCATCTGTATATGGAGTAAATCATGCAGTTGCAGTTTTTCTGTGTCACGTGACTCACCGATGTTGTTGAATCCATAAGATTCTCTGGCTTTGGCACACACGTACTGTACAGTTGTCCAGTGACCGTAGCGATTGGGGTCACATTCGATGAGGTCATACAGAGGTTCACCGCTCATGATCCAATCACTGAGAAACTTCCCAACGCCTCCAGAATGAATTATACCATACCTGTCAATCACACCTCAGTTGTCAATCATCCTGTCTGTGTTCGTGATGTACTGATGTGTCAGTATGTAACTTTCAAACTGTATCTTCTCAAACTACAAGTTAAGCAAGTAGTTCAACTACAGTCAAGATACTCTTTTAAACAAGTAGTTATCTACTCTACAAGTTACTAACAGAAAGTAGCAAACTACATTAAAACTAATTAACCCACCTATGGTATTTGGTAATTTTTTACAAATTTTCCTCATTTAATAAAAATGGTTTCCTTTATCTGAGCAGTACAAGACTTGGTGACATTTCCTCCATTTGACATCTGAACATAAAAAAAAAATAAAAAAAATCCCAGTACTCTTTGATCTTAGTGCGGCTTTCGACACTATAGATCACGGTTTTCTTCTGGAGCGTTTATGACAGTGGGTGGGGATTCAGAGGTTCTCCTCCTGCATGAGTGAGGGAACATTCTCTGTTGAAATTGGACATTTTTCCTCCCCCTCTGCTCCTATTATCTGTGGGATTTCACAAGGCTGTATTCTTGGTCCTGTCTTGTTTTCCATTTACACGTTTCTATTTGGCTCTATCTGTCAAAAACACAACATTGCATACCACTGCTATGCTGATGACACCCAGCTTTATCTCCCTCTGAAGTCATGTGACAATTCGGGTCTAAAATCCCTCTTTGACTGTCTAAATGATATCAAAAGTTGGATGGCTGCTAATCTTCTTTACCCTTCTGTGGTAAAAAAGTGCCTTTTTCCAGCTTGGGTCTATTGCCACAAATCCTGTCTTTCAAGGATCTAGAGACTGTTATTCATGCTTTCATTTCATGCAGATGGGACTACTGTAACTCATTGTATCTGGGGCTTCCAAACGCTTCATTATCAGACCTACAATTAGTACAAAATGCTGCGGCTAGGCTACTTACTGGTACTAAGAAGTATGTCAGTATTTCTCCTGTGATGGCCTCTCTTTACTGGCTTCCAGTCGAATACAGAGTTCAATTGAAGGTACTTTTAACTGTTTTTAAATGTCTACATGGGCTGGCACCTCACTATATTTCTGATCTTCTTAATCATTATCAGACATCAAAGGCCTTTAAGGTCATCCCAGGGTCTGCTCTTGAGTGTCCCCAAATCTCGTTTGAAATCGAAAGGTGATCGCGCTTTCCCTGTTGCCACTCCTCATCTTTGGAATAGTTTCCCTCTCCACATTAGATCCTGCTTTACTATTGAGTCCTTTAAATCTCAACTGAAAGCACATCTTTTCTTGATTGCCATCTGGGACCAACAATCATGCCATGGTCCAAATCACTCCATTTTGATGGTTGATGTGAACATTAACTGAAGCTCCTGACCTGTATCTGCATGATTTTATGCACTGCTGCCACTGTGTAGCTACTTTTAGTGAACTACTCCCCAGCACTGGTATGTGATGTGGTGTGTTTACCCGAAGCCGATGGCGGTCCAGTAGTTGTGAGCGCCCTGGTGCGGTCCGATCACGGGCAGCAGGTCAGGAGTATATGTGATTGGTCCAGAGACGATATTAATGATGTCAGCATTCTTCAGAACCGGCACCATCTCCATCGCCATTTCCACATGATCCATGATGCGGTCCAGATCGGACTCAAACAACTCTTTACCAAAACCTCAAACACACAGCATGGAAAAACAATGCTAAATGCAAATAATAACAAGCAACAAACCATATAATCGTGCATAGTCATAAAAGCTAAATAAATAAACACTTCTCATATCTTGTATATTGTTGATATCAAAACCTGTGTGTCCAATTAAACTCTACAGCATTTTGATATTCAGTGTTAATCTCGTTAACTAAATTACTGAAGAAAATGTTAGTTGAAAAAGGCTCAAGTGGCTATAGGCGGTACTTCAGCACATAACATACACAACACATTACAGTTTAAATCGTCTTGCCGGACAGCGAGACACATTTAATAGGTCTTGATTTCCTTCTCTCACCCTCCGTGCAAAACCAGCTGAATTCCATTATATTACTATCATTCTATGCTGATGAAAGTGGTTAGGAAATGTTTTCAATTGCTATAGTTCACTCTGCTTGCTCTGTAATGTTACGTTGCTATAGTTACAAAAAGTACATTAATATTGAACAGTGATTAAAACTGACCAGGAACTACCTGTGCATTCAACGGTTTGAACCGCACGCATTCCAGCCAATCAGAATGAGTATTCAAACATACCATGGCATAAAATATTACAACCTACATCTGCAAAGACATTGAAGCCAATGAACAGGTGAACTTAAAAGTGCAATATGTAACAATTTTCATGTAACATTCATCTCTTTTTTTGTCAATGTGTGAACAGCTTGTAACACAACTTAAAAAATGAGCCCTTCCTAGGTTGCCTATTAAAGCCTGTAGACTGATTTTCATGCGAAGGGAGCGGGTCACATCAATAGAATCACATCAATACTGAATTGTGTCAACATATTTATAATGTACAGTCTATTTTATAAACAGCTACTGTCATCATCCACCAAATTTAGCTAACAGCTACTGATAAAGCTGACTAGCTAGCTAACACTGACATAAGCTATCGTATAAATGTAGTCATTGTTTTGGTCGATGCTCACTCGCTGGCGTCCCTATGGAGTGTGTGCACGAGCACGGGCAACAGGCTGCAGTTCACTTAACAGCCACAGGTGTCACTAATGGGTTTCTGAATCTTACACACTGCACCTTTAACTTGGGTGTCAGTATGCTTTCTGTAAAAACATACTATACGCAATTCAATATACTAAACTAAAACACTTAATAACAGTCTCTAAAGCATGAAGCATAGCTAATAATTAAGTTTATTTGTTTTAATTATTATTTCAGGTTTTCACAACAAGGACAGTTGTATTTTGAATGTATCTTTTACACGTTCAAATTAATAAATGTTTAAACTTTTTCTAAATGTGTGAATATTTGATTAAAGTTTGGTCTAAAAGAGTTTGACACATGTTTTTGTCATTTTGCACATTATCATCAAATGAAACGTTATTTTCGCTGAGTTAAATTATATGACTAAAACTGAATATAATTAATGAATATCACATTATGAAACACTGACTACATTTTAAGGACATCAAAAAGACAAACTATGATTAAAAAATGTGGCTAATATTTATATAATATTATATGATATATTATATTCAATTATATTATATTTTATATTATATTCTATACAATTATATTCTATTTTATATTATATTATATTATATACAATTATATTATATTTTATATTATATTATATTATATACAATTATATTATATTTTATACAATTATATTCTATTTTATATTATATTATATTATATACAATTATATTTTATATTATATTCTATACAATTATATTCTATTTTATATTATATTATATTATATACAATTATATTATATTTTATACAATTATATTCTATTTTATATTATATTATATTATATACAATTATATTTTATATTATATTCTATACAATTATATTATATTTTATATTATATTATATTATATACAATTATATTATATTTTATATTATATTTTATACAATTATATTATATTATATACAATTATATTTTATATTATATTATATTATATACAATTATATTATATTTTATATTATATTATATTATATTATATTTTATACAATTATATTATATTTTATATTATATTATATTATATACAATTATATTATATTTTATACAATTATATTATATTATATACAATTATATTATATTTTATACAATTATATTATATTTTATATTATATTATATACAATTATATTATATTTTATATTATATTATATTATATGCAATTATATTATATTTTATATTATATTATATTATATACAATTATATTATATTTTATACAATTATATTATATAATATACAATTATATTTTATATTATATTATATACAATTATATTATATTTTATACAATTATATTATATTTTATATTATATTATATTATATACAATTATATTATATTATATACAATTATATTTTATATTATATTTTATATTATATTATATTATATTATATACAATTATATTCTATTTTATATTATATTATATTATATACAATTATATTCTATTTTATATTATATTATATTATATACAATTATATTATATTTTATATATTATATTATATACAATTATATTATATTATATACAATTATATTCTATTTTATACAATTATATTCTATTTTATACAATTATATTTTATATTATATTATATACAATTATATTATATTTTATATTATATTATATACAATTATATTATATTTTATATTATATTATATTATATACAATTATATTATATTATATACAATTATATTATATTTTATACAATTATATTATATAATATACAATTATATTTTATATTATATTATATACAATTATATTATATTTTATACAATTATATTATATTTTATATTATATTATATTATATTATATACAATTATATTATATTTTATATTATACTATATTATATTTTATATTATATTATATTATATACAATTATATTATATTTTATATTATATTATATTATATACAATTATATTATATTTTATATTATATTATATTATATACAATTATATTATATTATATACAATTATATTATATTTTATATTATATTATATTATATACAATTATATTATATTTTATACAATTATATTTTATATTATATTATATACAATTATATTATATTTTATATTATATTATATTATATACAATTATATTATATTTTATACAATTATATTATATTATATACAATTATATTTTATATTATATTATATACAATTATATTATATTTTATATTATATTATATTATATTATATACAATTATATTATATTATATACAATTATATTTTATATGATATTTTATATGATATTATATTATATTATATACAATTATATTATATTTTATTTTATATTATATTATATTATATACAATTATATTATATTAAAAACAATTATATTATATTTTATATTATATTATATATTATATTATATTATATACAATTATATTATATTTTATACAATTATATTATATTATATACAATTATATTTTATATTATATTATATACAATTATATTATATTTTATATTATATTATATTATATACAATTATATATTATATACAATTATATATTATATTATATACAATTACATTATATATTATATTATATTATATTATTCTCATTTAAATTCAATATTTGGCCCAGTGTGTGTCCTATGTGTTATTCTGGTAAATCACACTTCTGTTGTTGTTATAAATTGACTATTTTGTAAATGTTCATATTCAGTTTATGTCAGGTTAATACATTTCAATGTCTGATTTAAAGGACATCTCTGATGACGTTTCATACAATAAACACTTTCGGTACTGTGTTTGGTCGCCACTTGTTCTTGAAAGCAAAATCTATAAAGTAAAACTAGCCGAGAGTCACTGATGTCATGTGATCACCTGGAGGAACTCCATCTGTGATCCAGGAGTCCTGCAGCATCATCTTCTCCTCTCTCTCGTACGGTCCGAACAGCAGCCCGTCTCGCTCCTGACGCAGGTAATATGACCCCTCCAGATCCCTGATAACAGGAAGCTCTGCCTTCAGGGCCTTCACCTCCGGAACTGTCGCCGTGACAACATACTGGTGATGCACTGGGACGGTGGGGTGCTGGAAACCGATCATGTGACCCAGCTCTCGCGCCCAGAAACCTGTGATAAAAGAGAAATCAGGAGTTCTCAGTTATGTCTCATTTACAATGTCATTGCCCAGATGTTGCTCATTCATTGCTCATGAGACTTAATGGAGTTCTTATTGGAGAATGTGATGAGAAATGTTTGAGTTCATATTGAGATCTTTGACATTTGATTGCAGAATTTGGCATCTTGGCAAATCTAAGCAGAGTTGGGTTCTTATGTACAGTAATTTAACGGATGACCGTTACATATTTTTGTATCCTGATTACAATTATTCTGTTACTCCCCAAGCCTGGTCATTAGTTGGAGTGAAAACATCCTACATCGTGGGTCATCAGGGTTACAGTAACTGGAGCCCCTTTGCTGTGACCTTTGACCTGTCTTTCTGTGTTTGAGTGACTACAGCTGTGACCGACACCCAAAAACACACAGATGAGCCACACTCACAACAGCTTTGCATACAAGAATCAGCTAGATTAGTGATTCCCAACCGGAGGAACGTAAGCAGGTTACAGAGGGTACACCAAAAGATTTGGATTTTGCCATGTTGAACCTAACACAATGTATGGTTTAACATAAAAATAATAAGGATTAGGGATGGGCTAAAATGGATTTTTCAATTAATTGCGAAAGATCTCAATATCAATCTTTTATTCTATGCAAAGTTCAGCAGCAAAATCTTTTCACTGCATGTTGAGAGTATGAATACTGAGCACTATTGGATATTGATAAAGGGATGTCAAGAGATCAAACCAACACTGATTGATCAATAATAATCAATATTAATGATAATGTTAAATGACAGGGCCCTATTTTAAGAGCACAAGCGTTACGCGCAATGCAATGCCATAAGTCATAAGCACAAGTCAGTGGGCATGGCCATGAAGTTTTGGTATGTGCAAGCATATGCTAAGTCTAGGTGCAAGTGGGTTTGGCGTGCAAAATGCATGACCAAGTGCAATTTAATTCTGAGGTACTTTTCCGGTTATTCCAGAGTCTGCGTCCTACTATATGTCAGGGACTTAATTTAATGTTCCACTATATTTTAAGAGTTTGGACTTTAACTTTATTACCACCTGCTGGTGAAATCTCCAAACTGCAAATGCAAGAACTGAATCTGAACTTTGCGCTGAGTTAAGATGTGGTCTTGAAACGTCTTAGCGTAACGACCAAATTCTCATGAAAATAGCAAATTGCGCTTTGCGCCATTCATTAACATACAATACACCCACAGTCTGTCCTTTCTAGACCAGTCCATCTGAGGCTGTAGGCTAGACTCCTCCTCAATATTCAACGCTAGAATGAGACGGTTCAGTAAGTGTGCATGTCGAATAATATGATTAGAGAACCATGTGATATTTTACTTTGTTTAGAAAACCCATTTACTTCAGAAAACGAGAAATATGTCCTTAATCCCTTAATTATTACAGCCTCCAAGGGTTAGTCTAGGAAGGACACAGCCTTCCGTTTGAGAAGCACCCCAAGTGTATCTGTCTGTGTCCTGCAAGACTACGCGTAACACCCCCCTCACGACACGTCCGCTACGTGTAACACCCCCCTCGCATGCGTAACACCCCCCTCACGACACGCCCGCTACGCGTAACACCCCCCTCACGACACGTCCACTACGCGTAACACCCCCTCACGACACGTCCGCTACACGTAACACCGCCTTCGCAACACGTCCGCTTCGCGTAACACCCCCTTCACGACATGTCCGCTACACGTAACACCCCCTTCACGACATGTCCGCTACGCGTAACACCCACTTCACGACAAGTCCGCTACACGTAACACCCCCCACGACACGTACACTATGCATAACACCGCCTTCACGACACGTCCGCTACGCGTAACACCCCCTTCACGACATGTCCGCTACGCGTAACACCCCCTTCATGACATGTCCACTACGCGTAACACCCCCTTCACGACAAGTCCGCTACACGTAACACCCCCTCACGAAACGTACACTACGCATAACACCGCCTTTGCGACACGTCCACTACGCGTAACACCCCCTTCATGACACGTCCACTACATGTAACACCCCCTTCATGACACGTCCACTATGCGTAACACCCCCTTCACGACAAGTCCGCTACACGTAACACCCCCTCACGAAACATACACTATGCGTAACACCACCTTCACGACATGTCCACCACGCATAACACCCCCTTCATGACACGTCCACTGTGCGAAACACCCCTTTCACGACACATCCGCTACACGTAACACCCCCTCACGTCACGTCCACTACACGTAACACCCCCTCATGACACGTACACTACGCGTAACACTGCCTTCACGACACGTCCACTTCGCGTAACACCCCCTCACGACACGTACACTACACGTAACATCACCTTCACGACACGTACACTATGCGTAACACCCCCTTCACGACACGCCCACTACACGTAACACCCCTTTGGATCTCCAAGGTATTCTATTGGCTACAAGAACTTTTAAAATCCTATCCAATCACTGTATGTTTAATTTTCTCTTAACTCTTTTAAATATGACAAAGAATGATTTTAAATTATATGTCACATATCATATTATTAAACGGGAGATATAAATAGTAAACAGAACTTAAAGTTTAATGTGAAGTTTTGTGGACGTGATCTACTCCTGAAAATGTTTGTACAATTACTGCTTGTTCAATAATAATAAAAAGATATAAATGGTAAGAAAATGTATCTGTCAAGTTTTCTCCAGTTAGCTTACAAGCTAATTGTTAGCCTATTAGCTTAGCATACGGCTAGCTTCTTCTCCTCTCCACTTTCATTAAATTTCTCCTCACTATCGCCACCTAGTGATATGGCGGTATGATCAAATTCAAAAGAACTTTTAATTTGTGGTATAATTAATTTATACCACAACTTTTCATTTTTAAATTCTTTGTGGTTATGGTTAGGTTTAGAGTTATGGATAGGTGTAGGTGTTTATGGTTGCTGCGGGACTCTAAATCAATACAAACAATGTATGAATGTGGCATCCAACTATTCCAAGACTTCAGGATTTCGCTGGTTATTTGGAGAGGGTGTAACATGCAGTGGGCGTGTCTTGTAGTAGTCTTGCAGGACGCAGACAGACCCCTCTCAAATAAACCAGCATGAGAGACAGCGCTTGCCATCTCGGAAACATCGCAAAAACAGCATAAAATAAATTAGAGCCTCATTTAGTAACCACAAACAAAACTTTAATTCCATGAGCTTCGGAAACTTTGGCAAATAAGTGACTAGTTGTTCATTTGACACAAGACCCGTATGTTTCAGGTCCATGCTGCTAGTACAGTAAATGCTGAGATGTCAGTGTAGTTACGGCTGAATGTATTGACAAATGAACATTGATAGCACGTTTTATATCAGCATTTTTATTTTAATGGTATTTTGAGCATGAGTAGGTCCTGATCAAGTGTTATCACATGCAGGCTAATGCTTTACAATAAGGTTGTAAATGTTAACATTAGAAAATACATCATAACATCATTAGAAAATACATCATAACATTTGACAATAAGGTTCCTTTTGTTAACATTGGTTAATGCACTAAGTATCATGAACTAACACAGAGCAATATATTTTTGACAGCATTTAAATATCTTAGTTAACGTATGAACAAACAATGAACAATTATATTTGTATAAAATTAACTGTAGTTCATAGTGCATTTGAATTTAAAAAATGTATTTGTATATGTTGAAATTAACATTGGCCAAATGCCAATGCTGTAAAAGTATTGTTTATTGTTAGTTCATGTTTACTAATGTAGTCAACTAATGCTAACAAATGGAACCTTATTATAAAGTGTTACTATTTTATATAGCAAAGTGTAACAACACACCAACAGCAAACTTGACAACATTTACACACACCAAACATGTGTGTTTCTACACCTGCAACATCTCATTATTTTTAACCTTATTCCTTTAGATAAATGAAGCTTTGATTTTTACATGTTCTCAAGTCAGTAGTGTTTGTTATAAACATACAGCTAGTGTGTTCTGTCTCAAGTGAAAGAGTCTCCGTGATATTCTGCTGTCTAGACATCTGGAGTCCCACCTCTCCTCAACAACACACGTGATTTGAGGGATTATTCATGTCTGGAGCATGTTTAACAGAATGAATATAATCTTTAACATCACATAACTGAAGCTGATGGCCTTCATATAAAGAAGTGGACACGACGTTTTGTGCTATCAGCTTGAAGAAAAAGTATTGTGTTGAGCAGAGAGGCGTGTGAGAGCTGATCTCTGATGATTGGCTGAAAGTTGTACTGTTGGTGAGATCTGATTGGTTGGTCAGAAACCAAAAAAACATTAAACCAGAACCAACATCAGCCAAAACACACTCACACACACACACACACACACACTGAACTCCACAGGGTTCTTCTCATTTAATTCTACAGAAATCTTCTCACTCAGTAGTGATGTTTAAAGAGACTTTCAGAAGAAATTTAAACAAGAGAAACAGAGAGAGAGGAGAAAAAAATGAGCAGAAATCATCCATGAACTCACTCATCACACAATAACTTGTAATAATGTTTGTGTTGATATATGCCTGTAACATGAGTGTTTGTTAATATACAGTGCAGATGGGTTCACAGTAATATTCAGTCTATGTTTATGTGCTGTCAAACAAAAAATCTAAACAAGCTGCAAACTTGATGCAAATTTGCCGCTCGTTATTTTCACATGCAGATGAGCTTTAGATTAGCCGCATATAGCTCTGTAGGTTCATACAATGCAAGTGAATGGTGACCAGAAATCCTTTTTTACTATAAATCTCCACTTTCACTTTGACATTCTTCTTTTGTTTTTGGCGATTCACATTCTTCATGCATAACACCACCTACTGGACAGGGAGGAGAATTTTTATTAAAAAAAGAACTTAAATATTGATCTCTTTCTCACCCACACCTATCATATCACTTCCGAAGACATGGATTAAACCACTGGAGTCATCTGGATTACTTTTATGCTGCTTTTATGTGCTTTTTGGAGCTTCAAAGTTCTGGTCACCATTCACTTGCATTGTATGGACCTACAGAGCTGAAATATTCTTCTAAAAATCTTCATTTGTGTTCTGCAGAAGAAAGAAAGTCATACACATCTGGAACGGCATGAGGATGAGTAAATAATGAGAGAATTTTCATTTTTGGGTGAACTGTCCCTTTAAAAACTGCAACAAAATCTCACTCAGGACCAGGACTCTGAGTGACTTTGTACGGGTCAAAGGTTAAAATTAATTACATCAAACTCGACTGAGATGAACCGAACTGACCGACAAACACTAAAAACACAGCCAGCAGCAGAGATGGGTTTGATAATCATCTCTGGGATATTATCAGGTGTGTTTGGGCTGGTTATTGGTTATAGAAAAGGTCAGGGGTCAGTGTTTGGTCTTTAGGCTTCATATGACTGTGTAATGTGTCTGTATGTTATTACAACAAACCAGACAGAAGATTTCAACCCCATTAAATATGAAACTCACACATACAGTGATTACTACTAATTACTATGCATTGCCCTTTTTCAACTTTAAATTCTGACAATATCAAGACAAATCTAATATTCTATGAATCAGGGAAATTGAATTTAATACGACAGATAAAAAAAGACCATGATGAAAATTTTACAACCCAGTCCATCAGATATTTGTAGCACAACTTCTGTTTGTGACCTGTAAAGCTGGCACCTCCGTGTCAATGTCAAAAATACAATGAACAAGAACACAAGTCAGGCCATGTGAGGGGAGAAACAAGCCCTGCGTCTCTATTCACATACTATATCCATACTAAATATTATCTGACAAGAAAAAAACATCCGCTAAAGGAGAGTTTGTCATGACAATGTGCTTTTCTATGAAGAAAACCTGGGCACAACAGGAAGATGGAATAGTAATATAAAAATGATTTTTTTGATGGTATCTGATCCTTGCTATTTTATGTTGTAGTATTTTATGCTATGGTCATTTTTTAATGTATTAAAGGTCCATTACTTTAAATGTATTAAAGTTATCACAAACACTCTGTGATCTCCAGGGGAAAAAAATCACTATATGTGTGAATATTAGTCTCTTTATCACCTCAAACTTCATGAAAAACTCTTCTGGGATCACATGAGCGCAACTGAACAACTTAAATATCAATAACAGCATTCTGACAACAGATGCTTCCTCCCTTAAAGAGCCTGGGGTGGGTGGGGTTGTGGCCTAACCAGTGGGGGTGTGGTCTAACCTGTTGCATTGACGATGCGATTGGCTCGGATGGTTCCGTGCGCGGTCTGGACGTCCCATTTGCCATCAGCGGTTGGCGTGAGGCCGGTTACAGGGGCGGGGTAATAGATCTGGGCGCCGTACATACGGGCACCGGCCGCCAGAGCCATCGTCAGAGAATACGGATCAATGTGGCCATCACCGGGATTATAGAGACCCGCCAACACCTGAAACACACACGAGAGAGATGGAAAAGAGGCTGGAACTATTTCTAATGTAAAAAGAGTTGAATCAAATAAGATCAATGGCCTTAAACCTGGAGACACTCTATTTGAATAGAAATAGCTACACTCTACTCAAATTCTTTTCAAGTAAATGTGCCAGATGTATCAACGTGTGTTTTCTGAGGACTCAGTAATATAGTCTGTTTTGATGTAGACCTTGTTCACGTTGAGGAGAGGAAAGAGCTCCTGGATCTTCTCAGGTCCGATGAGGAACTGTGGTGTGGGGTGCCAGTGTGTTCTGCTCATCTGATATTTCAGTTCATCCACTCTGACAGGACTCGATGCCAGTCTGATGCTGCCAGGCTGATGGAAACCCACTGCCTACAACAAACACAACACAATCTAACATTGTCAATAATGCTCCAAAATACACCTGCTTCATTTGAGGGACCCAGTGGTTTTCTGTTTATAATCTGTATAAAGACTCAATCTTGTTTAATTCAGACGCAAACACTAACATGTATAATTCAATAAATATACATTTTTACAATAATAATTAAGAAAAATAATGATAATCGACATAGAACAGAGGGGAAGATGATGAGCAAGACTGTAGAATAAAATAATGATCGCTGAATGGTCGTGTCTCACCTGTCCAGTCTCGGCCTCCAGCTGCTCGAACAGTTTAATACTGTAATAATGAATCTTCTTCAGATTTATGCCAGGATGATAATATGTGGTGAGTCCCGCCTACAGATGACATCACCATCAATTAATATACATGACGATACACAAGCACGGAACAAAAACACACACATTAATGAAATCTTCTGTGTTTGATACTACATTAACTCTATTCTCAATTAGACAATAATTCTTGGAGACTATTTAACTGGGAATATTCTTCCGATATTTAAAAACGGAGTTATTTTTAACTTCTGTTGTCATATCTTTGACAAGTGATCACTGAGATCAGAGAATGATTGTGTGACAGTCATCACGTCAGTTAATTACTTACTGAAGAAGACAGAAATGTCAAAAGTGGCTTTAGTGTTTGGACAGGAAGAGGACTAGAGGATTTATGCAATCTGTTCCTGCTCACTCACTTTTAAATATAAAGTTGAAAGAAAGGGTTTTACAGAAGGATACCACTGGAGAAACTTTTTAAGTCTTTAAAAGGCCAGTTTTTGGAGGGTTTAAAGGCAGAAATGTGAAGTTTATAATTTTATAAAAGCACTTACAATAATTCTTCTTTTAAAACTTGTGTATTATTTGAGCTGTAAAGTTGTTTAAATCATTGTTTTAGGGTTTATGGTTATGTCATCATGGCAATGAAGTTGTGAAATTGTCCATAACTTTACAGAGATGCGGTTAATAAGTGATTCTATCACACTTAAATCATGTTAACACACATATTGTTTACGTCTTGTGTCTATACTTTTGAAACTTTTGAATGTTTACAGACTGACCCCATTGACTTCCATTGTAAGTGTCTCACTGGAACACACATTTGTGCTTTTTTAAAGAAAAGGAGGAACGGGGGGTCTGCGTATCTCAGCGAGTATTGACGCTGACTATCACACCTGGAGTCATGAGTTTGAATCCAGGACGTGCTGAGTGACTCCAGTCAGGTCTCCTAAGCAACCAAATTGGCCCGGTTGCTAGGGAGGGTAGAGTCACATGGGGTAACCTCCTCGTGGTCGCTATAATGTGGTTCTCGCTCTCGGTGGGGCGTGTGGTGAGTTGTGCGTGGATGCCGCGGAGAATAGCGTGAAGCCTCCACACACTCTACGTCTCCATGGTAACGCGCTCAACAAGCCACATGATAAAATGCGCGGATTGACGGTCTCGGAGGCAGAGGCAACTGAGATTCGTCCTCCACCACCTGGATTGAGGTGAGTCGCTACACCACCACGAGGACTTAGAGCGCATTGGGAATTGGACATTCCAAATTGGGGAGAAAAGGGGAGAAAAATCAATTATATATATATAATTATATATACTAAATCTGGAATGTTCCTTTACTGGATGATGACTAGAAACAATACACTAACCTTATGAACCTAAAATGTACATCTGTACTGTACCATAAAGACATTTTAATCTCCAAAGAACTTTAAGGTCAACTCAAGAACCCTAGAGCCAAAAATGGATCTTGATATGAAGAGATTTAGCTAATCACAACGAATCTTTATTTTTAAGAGTGATGCCCAAGTCTCGTTTAGGTGTTCATGGCTCTTGTGTTTCTGTTGCTGATATTGTGTCTCAAAAATAAGAAAATGTCTCTAGAAAAGATAATTTATTTGTTCCGCAATAAATCAACAAAATACTCTTTTACAGAGACAATTTCACACCTTCTCTTATTTGTGTGATCGTTTTTTGGCCTTGTTGGTAGACTTTAGTGACAACTGGTATTGTGTCCTTTATAAACTCGATCCTACAATCTGCTATATCTGTCTTATTAAAAACTCCTCAATCAGACTTTCACTGAGTGTGACCCGTGTGTGTACCGCGTGCCACGTGGATCCGGCCGTCAGCTCGGACTTCTCCAGCAGCACCACGTCCTTCTGTCCCGCTTTGGCAAGATGATACGCCAGACTGACCCCAACACACCCACCACCGATGATCACCGTCTCTGCCGTGTCCTTCAGACGCTTGCCCAAAACTCCAGCACCTCCATCACTGAGACACAAACACACATATATAGAGAACAGAAGATTATTCTGAAAATACATCAATTATCTGAAGAATTTTTGAATGTCTGACTGTAAAGAGAAGAAACTCAGTGATTACTTGAAACACTTTTGCTGTTGCATTCACACATTCTTTCATTATATATAAGTATATTCATTAAACGGGTTGTCTGAAAGGATCTTCTGTATTTCTTTCCTCATGATTTTCGACCGACAGATTAAACATCTTTTATCATATTAAATGTGACATAAGGACTGAAGAATACAAATGTTATGAATACAGTTTGTGACAGATATAATTGTTGGACATTATGGTGTCATGGGTTTGACAAACACTTTAAACCAACAACACATTCACCACAAACACAGGTATCATCATTATTTTTTATTTTTTCTCAGATCTGACAGATGAATCTCATATTTTTTCAGATATCAACATATTATTTTTTGTACTGTCAGATATAGTCTTCCATAAATTTATCTCAAATCTATCATAATTTCTCAGCTATCAGATATAATATTTTCTAAAATCTGTCAGATGTTGTTTTTCACAACTTTGTTTAGTATATCTGATATGATCTCATAATTGCCTCGAGTCGGATATAATCTCATATTTTCCTCAGATCTGTCACATACTGTATATTTCATATTTTTAACAGATCTTTCTAAAAAAAATTAAGCTCTGAGAGATAGGCTTTATATCATTTTTCTCAGCTTTGTTTGAATTATATCATATAATTTCATATTTACCACAGAAATATCAGATAAATCTCATGTTTACCTCATAAATCTCATATTTACCTCATAAATCTCATATTTACCTCAGATCTATCAGATACATCTCATGTTTACCTCAGAAATCTCATATTTACCTCAGATCCATTTCATGTTTACCTCAGAAATCTCATATTTACCTCAGATCCATTTCATATTTACCTCAGAAATCTCATGTTTACCTCAGATCCATTTCATATTTACCTCAGAAATCTCATGTTTACCTCAGAAATCTCATATTTACCTCAGATCCATTTCATATTTACCTCAGAAATCTCACGTTTACCTCAGAAATCTCATATTTACCTCAGATCCATTTCATATTTACCTCAGAAATCTCATGTTTACCTCAGAAATCTCATATTTACCTCAGAAATCTCATATTTACCTCAGATCTATCAGATACATCTCTCATGTTTACCTCAGAAATCTCATATTTACCTCAGATCCATTTCATATTTACCTCAGAAATCTCATATTTACCTCAGAAATCTCACGTTTACCTCAGAAATCTCATATTTACCTCAGATCCATTTCATATTTACCTCAGAAATCTCATGTTTACCTCAGAAATCTCATATTTACCTCAGAAATCTCATATTTACCTCAGATCTATCAGATACATCTCTCATGTTTACCTCAGAAATCTCATATTTACCTCAGATCCATTTCATATTTACCTCAGAAATCTCATGTTTACCTCAGAAATCTCATATTTACCTCAGATCCATCTCATATTTATCTCAGAAATCTTATATCTACTTCAGAAATCTCATGTTTACCTCAGAAATCTCATGGTTACCTCAGATCTATCAGATACATCTAATTTTTACCTCGGAAATCTCATATTTCCACAAATCCATCAGATAAATCTAATTTTTACCTTAGAAATCTCATATTTACCTCAGATCTATCAGATAAATCTCATAGTTCCCTCAGAAATCTCATGTTTACCTCAGAAATCTCATAATTTACCTCAGATCCATCAGATACATCTCATATTTCCCTCAGAAATCTCATATTTACCTCAGATCTATCAGATAAATCTCATATTTCCCTCAGAAATCTCAAGCTTACCTCAGAAATCTCATGTTTACCTCAAATCTATCAGATCAATCTCATTTTTACCTCAGGAATCTCATGTTTACCTTAGAAATCTCACGTCTACCTCAGAAATCTCATATTTACCTCAGATCTCTCAGATAAATCTCATATTTCCCTCATAAATCTCATGTTTACCTCAGAAATCTCATGTTTACCTCAAATCTATCAGATCAATCTCAGGTATACCTCAGAAATCTCAGATTTACCTCAGATCTATCAGATACATCCCATATTTGCCCCAGAAACCTCATCTTTACCTCATATCTATCACATAAATCTAATTTTTACCTCAGAAATCTCATATTTACCTAAGATCTATCAGATAAATCTCATATTTCCCTCAGAAATCTCATGTTTACCTCAGAAATCTCATAATTTACCTCAGATCCATCAGATACATCTCATATTTCCCTCAGATCCATCTGATAAATCTAATTTTCACCTCAGAAATCTCATATTTTCCTCAGATCCATCAGATAAATCTAATTTTCACCTCAGAAATCTCATATTTTCCTCAGATCCATCTGATAAATCTAATTTTCACCTCAGAAATCTCATATTTTCCTCAGATCCATCAGATAAATCTAATTTTCACCTCAGAAATCTCATATTTTCCTCAGATCCATCAGATAAATCTAATTTTCACCTCAGAAATCTCATATTTTCCTCAGATCCATAAGATAAATCTAATTTTCACCTCAGAAATCTCATATTTCCCTCAGATCCATCTGATAAATCTAATTGTTCCTCAGAAATCTCATATTTTCCTCAGATCCATCTGATAAATCTAATTTTTCCTCAGAAATCTCACATTTACCTCAGATCCATCTGATAAATCTAATTTTCACCTCAGAAATCTCACATTTACCTCATATCTATCAGATAAATCTAATTTTCACCTCAGAAATCTCATATTTTCCTCAGATCCATCAGATAAATCTAATTTTTCCTCAGAAATCTCATATTTACCTCATATCTATCAGATAAATCTAATTTTCACCTCAGAAATCTCACATTTACCTCAGATCCATCTGATAAATCTAATTTTTACCTCAGAAATCTCATATTTTCCTCAGATCCATCAGATAAATCTAATTTTCACCTCAGAAATCTCATATTTTCCTCAGATCCATCTGATAAATCTAATTTTTCCTCAGAAATCTCACATTTACCTCAGATCCATCTGATAAATCTAATTTTTACCTCAGAAATCTCATATTTACCTCATATCTATCAGATAAATCTAATTTTCACCTCAGAAATCTCATATTTACCTCAGATCCATCTGATAAATCTAATTTTTACCTCAGAAATCTCATATTTTCCTCAGATCCATCAGATAAATCTAATTTTCACCTCAGAAATTTCATATTTCCCTCAGATCCATCAGATAAATCTAATTTTTCCTCAGAAATCTCATATTTTCCTCAGATCCATCAGATAAATCTAATTTTCACCTCAGAAATTTCATATTTTCCTCAGATCCATCAGATAAATCTGATTTTTCCTCAGAAATCTCATATTTTCCTCAGATCCATCAGATAAATCTAATTTTCACCTCAGAAATCTCATATTTACCTCATATCTATCAGATAAATCTAATTTTCACCTCAGAAATCTCATATTTTCCTCAGATCCATCAGATAAATCTAATTTTTCCTCAGAAATCTCATATTTTCCTCAGATCCATCAGATAAATCTAATTTTCACCTCAGAAATCTCATATTTTCCTCAGATCCATCAGATAAATCTAATTTTCACCTCAGAAATCTCATATTTTCCTCAGATCCATCAGATAAAACTAATTTTTCCTCAGAAATCTCATCTTTACCTCAGATCCATCAGATAAATCTAATTTTTCCTCAGAAATCTCATATTTTCCTCAGATCTATCAGATACGCCTCATATTTGCCCCAGAAACCTCATCTTTACCTCATATCTATCAGATAAATCTCATGTTTTCATCAGAAATATCTCATGTATTTCTCACCCGTCATCTGTTGTGAAGCTCCGTGCAGAAATTCGCCAAAATCTTCTTGTGAAATCTTTAATAATGTGAGTGTTAAAAACGCTTAATATTCGCGACATTTTTGTCCAAATGAAGTTTTCTAGAGTTCTTCAGTCCAGCTGAAAGTTTGTAAACACACGGTCACGCACAAACTCGCTCAAAAGCCCACATGCATCCGCCTATCAGCGCGCGCGTC
Source organism: Myxocyprinus asiaticus (assembly GCF_019703515.2). NCBI lineage: Eukaryota > Metazoa > Chordata > Actinopteri > Cypriniformes > Catostomidae > Myxocyprinus > Myxocyprinus asiaticus. The sequence goes on along the minus strand of NC_059381.1, from coordinate 448,008 downwards.
AGATAGAGCGTGAGAGCGACGCGACGCGACAGAACTACAGCGCTCCCGTTAAAACACATGATCATCAGCGCAGTTGCGTCCTCTGTGCCGCGTCGCGTCGCTTGTGTCGAATTAAACAGCTCAATTTTCCTGACCTCCATTAATTCTGCCAGTTTGGAGTTTGTATTTCAGAGGTCCCGCTGTTATACACGAATATATCTGACTAGATTCTGTTTTAGATTATGTGATCAAACAATGAATTACAAATAGAAATCCAGTCCGTTACATTACTTTTAATATCTTGAATTTACTTTAAAATGACCTGTAAGATATTTCTACAACACAAAACTAAAGTAAATTTAAAGTAAAACTTAAAGTTAAGAAATTATTATAAGGTAAACAACAGGCTAATTGAAGCACCAAATATTTAAAATTAATATTCCGGGTTCAATACAAGTGTAGCTCAATCAACAGCATTTGTGTCATAATGTTGATCACCACAAAAATAACTTTGATTCGTTCCTCCTTT
>NC_059381.1:387500-442500 GCF_019703515.2 Myxocyprinus asiaticus | reverse complement strand
ACATACAGTATATAATTCAAATAAATACTTTGTAAAGCTCACAAATATTTAGGGTCTTTATAGCTTTTTTATTCAAAGAGTATCATCAATGTACAGCTTTAATTCATTTAGTAAAACCATTAAGTTGTTTTTTTATTAGTGAATTTGCATTTAATAATTAAATTTATTTATCACACATTATACATTTGCACATATACAGTGAAATTCTTCTTTTCACATATCCCAGCTAGGCTGGGGTCAGAGTGCAGGGTCAGCCATGATACAGCGCCCCTGGAGCAGATAGGGTCAAGGGCCCAACAGTGGCATCTTGGCAGTGCTGGGGCTTGAACCCCTGACCTTCTGATCAGTAACCCAGAGCCTTAACTGCTGAGCCCACTGCCCCTAAATTTTTGTGTGACATTCGGTCAGAAATATAATCAGATTAATTACATTTAAAATTCTTCTTCTTTTGGATAAGTACATTAAAGATCTTTAACACAGGATATTTTCATTAATAAATGTGTTTACACTATGCCACATATGCAATGTCAACATAAATGCATTGTAGTCATTGCAGAAACCCCCTGGCACAAATGATGGAATCACCACACTTGGAGGAAACTCACACAGATTTTTTTACTTCATAGCAAATAAACAAATCACAGATACGACACGAAACAGTTTCTGTTTAATAGCGGAACATTCTGGCTTCATGAAACATCCCTCAAATAAATTAAAGTACATTATTTTAATTAATGGCATATTTTTTTCCAGATCAAGTAGAGGAAAAAATAATGGAATCACCTTGTAATTTGCATTTCTAAAACAAATACCAGCACATGTCTAAAAATGCAAATGAGTCTGCAGTTAAAAGAGAGTGTTTACAGATCTTAACGAGCTGTTGGTCTTGGCTAATTGAAAGGAAACATGGTCCCAACAAGAGAGTTTCCAATTGAAACAATGGAAAGGATTATAAAACTCCTTGAAGAAGGAAATCCAACATGGAGTGTGGCAAAAGAAGTTGGTTATTCCCAGTCAGCTGTGTCAAAAATTTAGTGCAAGTATAAACAAAATGGGAAGGTTATAAAAGCAAAACAAGGAAGACGTCAAAGCGTCAGGATAGGAAACTCAAAGCAATATGCCTTGAAAATAGAAAATGCACAACATAACAAATGATAAACAAACAGGAGTCAATGTTTGTGACAGAACTGTAATAATGGCTGAATGAAATGGGATTTACATATAGAAAAGCCAAATGAAAACCAGCACTAACACCTAAACAGAAGAAAACAAGACTCCAGTGGGCTAAAGAGAAGCAATCATTGAGTGTGGATGATTGGATGAAAGTGATATTCAGTGATGAATCTGCATTGGTCAAGGCGATGATGCTGGAACTTTTGTCTGGTGCCGTTCTAATGAAACAAATAAAGATGACTGCCTGAAGAAAACAATCAAATTTCCTCAGTCATTTATGATCTGGGGTTGCATGTCAGGTAAAGGACCAGGGGAGATGCCAATCATTACCTCAACGCACAGGTGTACATTGAGAGTTTGGACACTTTTCTCATTCCATCGATAGAAAATAGGTTTGGTGATGATGAAGTCATATTTCAGGATGATTGCTCTTGCCACAGAGAGTGTTAAAGCTTTTCTTCAGGAAAGGTATATCAACTCAATGACATGGCCAGCAAACAGTCCGGATCTCAATCCCATTGAAAAAATGGGTCCATGACACACCTCCATCCTGCAAAGCTGATCTGTCAACCGCTATTGGAGAAAGTTGGAACCAGCTTGACGGAGAATCTTGTTTTTCATTAGTGAAGTCAAAGAATTCAGGCAGGCATAAAAGCCAGAGGAGGAGCAACAAAGTGTGAATTGTGAATTTTTTTTATATTTATGATTTCATAATTTTTTCCTCTACTTGATCTGGAAAAAAATATGCCATTAATTAAAATAATGTACTTTAATTTATTTGAGGGATGTTTCATGAAGCCAGAATGTTCCGCTATTAAACAGAAACTGTTTTGTGTCGTATCTGTGATTTGTTTATTTGCTATGAAGTAAAAAAGCTGTGTGAGTTTCCTCCAAGTGTGGTGATTCCATCATTTGTGCCAGGGGTTGTAACACTTCACACGTTGCGTCAACTGCGTCTCCTCTGATTGCGTCATCACGCAAAGAGCGTGCGTGCGTGTCCCACGTGCAGATGTTTACGTCCTCCTATCCGTGACGTCAGCACCCAGTCGTCGACTCGTCGGATGAGACACATTTGCGATGTTAAAGATGCTGATTTGGACAATAAACGCGACACTGTCTGGCATTAGCAGCGCGGTGACACGCGGCGGGGACGCGCGGCGCTCGATCGGGTAGATTGATGCGGTTGTTAGTGCGGAGCGTTGCGGGTTTTTGAAGGATTTGCGCGAGGGAGAAAGACCCCCACTCTCCACGCACGCGCCTGACTCTTGTAAACAGAGACGCGCACGAGACCAGCCGGACAAAAGGCCTCGTGAGCGACGCGCGGCAGGTGACGCGACGCGCGCAGGTGTAAATATAACAACAGAAGATGAGCGCGTTAAAGGACGCATCCGGACCCTCGAGAACAAAACAAAGACCAACGCGAGTTTTGGGGTATTAATGCGCGACTGAAGCGAGTGTGTTCATCCGCGTCCGTTAGTCTGACATCTATTTAATTTTATTTAATCGAATTTAATTTATCCCGCTTTATTTGTGGTGTTGTTTCGCGATCTTTGTTCGGGATAAACGGGATATGTCATTCACGATGGAGGATACTCTAGAGTCCGGATGGGTTTCGGTGCGACCGAATGTTTTTGAGGAGAAAGAAAAGCACAAGTTCGTCTTCATCGTCGCGTGGAACGACATCGAGGGAAAGTTCGCCGTCACGTGCCACAACCGAACCGTGCAGAAACGGACCGCGGTGCGGGACTCGCTGCTGCTCGAGGTGGCCGAGGGCGAACTGACCGCGGGCAAACAACAGCGTCCCGCCAGAGACAGGCCTCCGCCGAAGAGTCCGGACCGGGAATCCAATTCCAGCAGACCGGTGGCGAGAAGTCCAAGCAAAGCGAGCGGAACCGCCAAGAGCGGCGACATGGAAGTTCTAGACCCGATCCCCGGTGTGGCGGATGAAGCACCGGAGGTCCCGGACGACCTGGACCCGAATCTGCGGGAGGACTTCAGCTGGGCCGGACTCTTCTCGTTCCAGGACATGCGGGCCGTTCACCTGCAGCTGTGCGCCGTCAACTCGGACCTGGAACCGTGTCTGCCCGCCTTCCCCGAGGAGCAGACGGGCGTGTGGTCGGTTCTGTTCGGGGTTCCGGAGATGAGCGCGCGCGAGATGGAGGCGCTCTGCTTCCAGCTGCAGGTGTATCTGGGTCACGCGCTCGACACCTGCGGATGGAAGATCCTGTCTCAGATTCTGTTTCCGGACAACGACGATTCTGAGGAGTATTATGAGAGTTTGAGTGAACTCCGACAGAAGGGATATGAAGATGCGCTCCAGAGGAACAAGAGACACCTGCAAGAGGTGAGACTCACATAAACACACACCTGATTCATCTACATTCACACAATATATCTGACTGTCATTGCAACAACTAAATATCAAAGCAAGTGTCATTTATTGTACAGAAAGATATCAGCTACTCGTTTGAAGCAAAACGGTTATAAAAAGTTTGTTTTGATATAAAACAATAGATATAATGTGGCCTAAATGCATTGTGGCATTGTGGCATCTACAAACAAATGAGGCTACAGCTTTTCTCAGAACTAACTTCACTTTTCTGAGTAATTTTTGCTCATTGAGTTTTAAGCATCTGTTGTCAAGGTGATTTTTAGTGCTTGTTTAACCCTGTAAATCTGACATGGGAAAGAATTGTCAGAAAATTCTAATTTTTTTGACATGAATCTGTTTTTAGTACCATTAGGCAAACTATAAAAATACATTTTTGCACATGTTTTTTTTAAGTGTCATATTTGATCCATCAGGCTTTAAAGGTCATTATCCTCCAGCAATTCATTTTTGTGTAGCCCAAACGTGCTACCGTGGTAAATCTTGGGGTATTATCAGAGGACTCACTGGACTTTTCAGAGATACTAAATGTTTGAGAGTTTGGCCGTGACAACTTCCTCTCCTTGATCTATAAATATGGATTGAAATGTATCACAGTTCAATTCAGCACATCAAATACAAAACAATATTTATCATATGTATTTTATGCACCAAACACTATATTTACATTTAAAAAAGGGAAATTGTCAAACTTTTTTCGCTGGGTCTCAGGATCTTATGGTAAGATGACATCATGCTTGTAAAATAAGGAGATATTTAAAATGGCTGCATGTATGAAAATACACTGAAATATTAGTTCACACATTAAATGTATCTTATCAAATGTATATGTCAGTATTTTCAAAGCTCTGTGTTTTGTTTTGTGGTGTGCATGAATGTAATGTAATGGTGATTGAGAGATATTCCTCAAAAGCCTGTTGTATCTTATTTAATACATGGTTATCAAAGGGGGTTTTCATTAAAATAATATACAAAATTTAGTAGAATGTAGTTAAACTTTCAGGCAATTAAATACATCATGTATAAATACAATTATTTAAAAGAACAGTTCACTTGGAAACTTTACGGTATTGTTTATTTGTCCCTTATGCTGGTAAAAAAGCTGACGTCTGGAGAAAATGTCTGAGTATTCTGTAGAGTCGAGAGTGTGTGGATGTAAACTAGTGTATACATCACAAACACACCTCGTCCGGGTGGTAAATGAAGGTAGATCAGGTTTCGTCTGACAGATGGCAGTTTAGGGGCTCAGTGACCCGTGCAGGCGATTGAGGAGGGGGGTCACCAATCAGCTCTCACCCCGTCCCAAACCATGAGCCCTGCACACTGACTGTAGCTAATGGAGACTTGGAGTCATGTAATAAGCTGGATAATGAGCAGTCAGACAGTTATTAATTACTAAATAAACACCAACAGAACTCAAACTGGAGGTGGAATTCAGCTGTCCAGCACTTTATTTCTTCACATTATTACATAATTTGAACACAAATCAATTTTTTATGTCCATTTATGTATTTACTTAGTTAGTAGCCGTGTAATAAGAGGGATAATGTACAATCATCGGTTGTTATTGCAAAATAAACCCCTTCAGAGTGATACAAGAGTTCTCCACTTTACGCCGGGGTCCTGAGCATCCTGTTGGGGTTTATTTTGAGATAACAACCGTCTTGACTGTACATTATCCCTTACTTACAGCCTGTTCACTTTTAAACTTAAAACACCCGATGAATAAATGATATAAAACGATCAATTGTACACAATATGCGTTGAACTACAGAAAGCTGATAAGGGACTATAAAGTGTATTTTTATATCACGTTTTGCTGTTCATAGCGTTAAATGCACACAACTTCTGTTCTTCGAGTGTATTTGAGGCTTGGACCGTATAATGGGACCTTTTAGTTTTAGTTCCAGCAATATTTTAAAATTGATCTTTTATGAAAATGATTTAAACTTTTATTAAAGTGTATTACATTCCAATAATTCATAAAAGTATGGCCCTATTCGTATCAACTGACCCGGATACAAACCAAGTGACCTGTCACTCATCTCATGTCGCAATTGGTTAAGACAAAAACTCAAATTAACATGTAAGAGACTGCGCCAGGTTAAGCCACAGTGTAATTCTACCAACACAAACAAATGTGACTGGTCCATGTTCAAAATAACTGTGATTCACAGTCTAAATGTGTTTGAGTGATAAGCACACCACAATCACATCTACGAAATGCTTGAGATTCGACATTATCAGCCGTTAACTTGTGTATTAGATGAAGTCCAGTCAGTTTGTTATTCTGCGAGTCTGGGAAATCTCATCTGGTAAACCCCGCCTCTGCTGACAGATGATGATGTCATAAAGGACCAAACAGAAATGAGTTGTTGAGGGGTTCAGTGTGGTTTCAACAGCAGCTGCTCTATTGAGTATCTTCAGTAACACTTCACTGCAAACGACTCTTCGTCATCTGTCTTCCTCTTATTCTCTACTCAACAGCTGCGTCATTACAGCAGACACAACGTGTGTTTGTGTGAATGCAACCAGTGTGACCAGACAGGTAAATGGCCTTGCATGGGGTCATGTACGGTCACCACCATGGTAACAGATCCTCACAGCAACATGAGCTAATTGTTTTTTTTTTTTATTTATTTGTTTTGATCTCCTTTTCTCCCCAATTTGGCATTCCCAGTTCCCACTGCTAACTAGGTCCTCGTGGTGGCGCGGTTACTCACCTCAATCCGGGTGGCGGAGGACAAGTCTCAGTTGCCTCCGCTTCTGAGACCGTCAATCCGTGCATCTTATCACGTGACTCGTTGTGCATGACACCGCGGAGACTCACAGCATGTGGAGGCTCATGCTACTCTCCACGATCCACACACAACTTACCACACGCCCCATTGAGAGTGAGAACCACTAATCACGACCACGAGGAGGTTACCCCATGTGACTCTACCCTCCCTAGCAACTGGGCCAATTTGGTTGCTTAGGAGACATGACTGGAGTCACTCAGCACACCCTGGATTCAAACTCACGACTCCAGGTGTGATAGTCAGTGTCAATACTCGCTGAGATACCCAGACCCCGGAACATGAGCTAATTAAATATATTACTCTCTCTCTTTCACCATACAATCAACAGCGGCCCTAAAATACATCATACACATGTGATGTGTATTTTAGTGGGTTTTTTTATTTAGTGTTTCATAATATGAGTAAATTCCGAGTAATTTGCACGTAAAATGGACCTTCATGAAAACTTTCCACTGGATTCACTGAATACTTCGTTCTCCCCAGATTTGTTAGTAAAACGTGTATGTTAGTGAATTCCAAACATTTGTTAATAGGGGGTGTGTACACGTTCATTCTCAATTATCATAATCCACACCCATGAAAATGGCATATTTGTGTGTAAAAGCCTTCCTTATAAGTAGTTTGAGGGTGTACGGAGAGCGACTCGACTGTGTCATTCACAATTCATCATGAGAGTGGGCGGAGCTGCGGGATTTGTTTGGTGAGCTTTGTTGACTACAGTACTCTTATTGGTGGATCATTCTCTTCAGGATCATGGGTAATGTAGTTGTTCACCAGGAATTCCACTATTAAGCACAATTTTTAAACAGTGACATTGAAATAAAGTGGACTCACGGCTTCAACATATCATAGAATTTTGTCTATTGAAAAAATGAATGGGATTTTTTCCTTTCTGAACCAGAGTGTTGTGCTCTGTTGACCAGTCAGAATATAGTATTCCATAGTCCCATGTAATAGGCCAAAGCTAAAATAGCTGCTGGATCTGCCAAAATTTGTGAGGGTAATAGCATTGTGTCTTACATTTTTTTTTTTTGCAAAAAAAACACACGTCCTGGCTCGTGACTTAAAGTTTGCAAATTCCTCATGCATATCTGTATTACTGTTTGTTTTCAGAGTTATGTTTCTAAATATTTGGTACTAAGGTTACTGTATCTGGATGGACCAACTCAACACAGTTTCCAAAATATCAAGACAAACAAAAGCAGCCACCAGACAGTGTGAGTACCAGTAGTTGGTATTACAGATACTGTAGAAGTGTATTATGGGGTTGTAATGCCTGTGGTGATGTTTCTTGTATCTGTGTGAGTGACTGATGCCCTGTGTGTATTTGTGTCTCTCAGCAGTGCAGCTATTTTTGCAAAGAGACACATTCTACTGCAGGTGTGTGTGAATGCATTTGACAGTGTTCATGTTAAGAGTTCTTATTGGTTGGGATCATTACTTCAGTTCGGCAGGACAAAATGCTGTTATCTAGAGTCTGTGATAGGGACTGCTGCTGCCACAGGGTGAAAGGTCATTGCTGGCATGGTTTGATGTGAAGCGGGTTTGATTTTGCCACTATTTCACTAAAAATATTACAGGCAACATACAAGTCTGAGTTAAAGACAAACAACTTGAATACAGTAATGGTCTTACAATAGAAGTGAACTGTTCTACACTTGCATATAGTTTGTCAACATTAATGCATGATGTCATCGTTTTACAAAGTATGGGCTTATTGAGAGCATTTTCGACTGGAGGAAAGCACTGTTCCATTGAGGATGAGAGGCGTAAACGTATAAAAGTATTTTATTCAGCAACTATCAAATGCAGCATATTACGCTGGCTATCACCCCTGGAGTTCGCTAGTTCGAATCCCAGGGCGTGCTGAGTGACTCCAGCCAGGTCTCCTAAGCAACCAAATTGGCCCGGTTGCTAGGGAGGGTAGAGTCACATGGGGTAACCTCCTCATGGTCACTATAATGTGGTTCGTTCTCGGTGGGGCGCGTGGTGAGTTGAGCGCGGATGCCGCGGTGGATGGCGTGAAGCCACGCTATGTCTCCGTGGCAACGCGCTCAAACGAGCCACGTGATAAGATGCATGGGTTGATGGTCTCGGACGCGGAGGCAACTGAGATTCATCCTCCACCACCCGGATTGAGGCGAATCACTACGCCACCACGAGGACTTAAAAGCGCACTGGGAATTGGGCATTCCAAATTGGGTGAAAAAGGGGAAACCCCCCCAAAAAATAAAATAAAAAATATAGCATATTAAGGCTCAGATATACTTCCGGAGAAGTTCTTCGTTCAGGGGCAAAAAGAAGTTCTGAATAGCCGAACAACTGTATACTGTTTGCGAACATACAGACACCGGCATTTATAAGTACATTTAACCTTGTGCGACCCCTTGTCCACATGTGTGGACGTTGTATTTCGGCTTCGCTATCCGCAACACCTAATTTAAATGAATTTAAGCCGACTGAATACTGTTCACAAGACTCTAGACTGTAATATAAGAGTTAAACTTCTGCCGCACTGAGTTTTTCATTGAAACCTGTTTGGTTGTAAAGAGTAAAGTCTCTAGTTTCGTTTGATATGCCGCTTTAAAAAATCCGTTCATTTTTCGCACGTCAGTGCGCTGATAAACATGATGTCCACATATGTGGCAAATGGCACAGCATTTCCTCAAAAGTAGAAAAAACATGTTAAAACTTTCAACTTCAACACATCTGTGGGTCATTTCACTTCATTTTAATATACATTTTGTTATATTTTGTTATCACTAGAGGTCAACCGATATATCAGTTTTGCAGATTAATCTGCACCGATAACAGATTTCTGGAACTATCAGTTATCTGCAAAAATCCACACCCAATAGTTTTTCCCTGTTGCGTCCGGTGCTGGAGCGGCTGGGAAAGGTCCGCTGTCATTATACAGGATGAGAGCGGACTCTAGAGGTGAAATAAAAACTATCACTTCACTGATGCCTTGTGCTGTTTGTTTTGACACGTGAGACTACACTCTGCATTGAGCGGAACACTTCAATGAGCATTTAAAACATCAGTGAAAAGGTATGTATACTCTACACTACGGTACACGTTGTCATATTGTAAAAAAGAAAAAGGGAATCTGGATAAATAATTTTCATATCCGTTCCAGAGTGGAACTTCAATAAATTGCCCTTGAAGGTCTCTGCGTTGTTCTGTCTTTTCTGAGCACTGAAGTAAATCAATTATTGTTAATTCACGCATTTAATTCCGTTATTCATTTTATCTGACTCCAATTTTATATTAATCTGACTCCAATTTTAAGTTGACCTCTAATTTATATTTAAGCTCTAATTAATTTCTGATCATTCTTTTAATTTAACATTTTTAGGTTATTGATTACTCTAAATCCTCTTCTACTCATTGTCCTTTTGATCTTTGGAGACTTACGCCGGCCGTTATTAAATTACGTAAACCTCCCGAAAATGGATAGCCAGTTCCGTTCTTAGTCAGCGGTTGTAGGGTTAACTAATATCGTCTGGTTTGGCTTTTCTCATAACCAGACGATATTGCCGCTTAGTCACGTACATACAACTTGCTAAGATGGGCGGTGAGCAGTGACAGAGTCTTTAAATGGCTTTCTCCTACCCGGTTGTCCTGAGTGGTTTCTCCTATATTAAAGCTCCAGTATGGTCTACCCTGGTCTAATGAAATTCAAATCCTACCTGGTTGTCCTAGGTGGTTGTCCTGAGTGGTTTAAATTCAAACTGAGAGTCTTTAAATGGCTTCCTCCTATATTAAAGGTCCAGTAATGATTTCAGAGGAATTCAGAATAAATCAAATAATAACAATTTATTTGTCAGGTAGGATATAAAACATTGTTGCAGAAATTCAAATCAAAGCCAATTTCACATGATCAGAATAAACAAGCATTACTAAAAATAAAAGACAAGTCAAAGAATCATACCTGACAAAACTACATGCAGCGGTACAGCATGGGAGATCTGCTTACAGATTCCCAGAGCTTCATGCCAACTTTCCTTAAATATCCAGACAGAATAAACATTGTGTACCAAATGGTATTATCCTTTGAACAATGAGGATTTGGGGGTGAATGGGTTCTTGACTTCCTGGGGTTTAACCTTGTTAACATACAGGAGATCATTTAAATTGTAGGTCAAGGAGGGGGAGCCACCTCCAGAATTATGCAGTATTTGGCAAAGAACTTATAACTTTATTACTATTAGTTTTATCAACATGGGAGAGAGACCACTATACCAGTCGCACAGAGACCTCTTAAATGATATCAAACACATACGGTTGCATTCTTTGTTTTCATGGTATTTGTTATATTTTTTACATATAAATCTTATGTCTTTGTGTTGGTCCAGAGCTGATGAAGGGGAGAAGGGGTAGAGAGAAGGGGGGGCAGCAAGGTGATTTGCACTTTATCACACTGTGGTGATATTCAGGTGTAGATTTCAGCTTTTGTGAGAGAGTTCTATGATGTTGATTCTCACAGAGTTCTTTGACTTTTACCAGAAATGGCGCCTTTTGGTTGTAGACATTCTGGTGCCAGCCTTACAATGTCATTATAAAGTAATTAATTTGTTGACTAGATGCTGCATTAGTAGAGAACGGCAGTATATTTGCCAACAAGGCTGAGAGGATGCTAACATTAAAGCTAACCTCAAGCGGTTAGAACAGTGTGACAAGAATACATGCAAGTCCTACCCAAATGTTTAAATGTCACGATTGTTCCCATCTATTACCATCTGTTTGCATTAGTTTATATCCAGCTGCTCACGTTTATGCATTTGTTAGTCAGCTAAGTTGCATATTTAAAGCTAGTGATGTGAGAAAGCAAATTAATATCTTCATGCAGCCGAGAGAAATGTATAAACAAGTCAGAAACGCATCTGATTTCAATTAAATTTTTTATCCTCACTGTAATACGATGACTTCAGATCGATCACATTCTTGCACTAATAATGGCGAGACACAGCACAACAAATACAGTTTAACAGAAAGCAGGTGTCTCAATAAAAAGTTATTTTTAATTAGACACATCACCTAAAAAACACTCCCTCCTGCACGAGACGCCGAATAAACAGAAGCAAAGGGAAACAAAGATGTTCATCTAGCGTGCGTTTACATAGAAAAACAAATGGATGGTTGCAAAAGTGTTCGTGTGAACAGCCCCTTACAGTTGGTGGAAGCCTTTGGCTGTTGCATCTTGCTCTTTATAAGCATTTCTCAGATTATGAGTTGTTTAAATGCTTTGTCAGGAAAGACGTTCAACTTGTAAATGTGTGTTTCGAGATCCTCGCGTTCGGTTCCAGTCTGTTGTGATTCGTCTGATTGAACAGCCCCTGACCTGTGCTCATAGTCTGAGCCGCTTCACCACTGAGTTCAGCCGAATACCACTGCTATCTGGGAATATTGCCTGCTATATTGGGAATATTAGGGGCAGTGGTGGCTTGGCGGTTAAGGCTCTGGGTTAATGACTAGATGGTCAGGGGTTCAAGCCCCAACACCGCCACGGTGCCACCGTTGGGCCCTTGAGCAAGGCCCTTGACCCCATCTGCTCCAGGGGCGCCGTACCATGGCTGACCCTGCGCTCTGACCCCAGCTTGGCTGGGATATGCGAAAATTGGGGGCAGTGGTAGCTCAGCGGTTAAGGCTCTGGGTTACTGATCAGAAGGTCGGGGGTTCAAGCCCCAGCACCGCCAAGATGCCACTGTTGGGCCCTTGAGCAAGGCCCTTAACCCTATCTGCTCCAGGGGCACCGTATCATGGCTGACCCTGCACTCTGACCCCAGCCTAGCTGGGATATGTGAAAAAGAAGAATTTCACCGTATATGTGCAAAATGTATAATGTGTGATAAATAAAGAAAATTAAAAAAAAAAAAAAAAAAAAAAAAAAAATTAAAAAATTATATTGCTACTCTACATACAACTGAACTGAATAAAAAACAAATGTGGTATTTCACTATTATTATGAAGCTCGAGCCTGGAGTAGTAGGAATCAGTGCAAGTGTAACACCATGTGAACTGTCTATTGAAGCGTTTCCCCCCTCGTTTGACTTTTGACGAATGAGAATATGGACCGAATTTTATTTATTTTTTATGTGCATTAGTTGAAAATGAAATGCTCTTTTTTTAACAGCCAGGATAGGAATGTTCTTTGCAATAATATAACGTTGCTGAATGCTTTATGTATTTATTGTGTCCTCTTGTGGACTAAGGAAACAACGTCACTTTAAAAATCATCTGACTTTAAAATTTGAATATTTGTTCATATATTTTAATATTTATATATTTATTTCATTTAAAATAGTACAATATATTTTCATGGTTCAGTCAGTACTGATTATTAGTTATCGGTATTGGTAAAATCCACTATCGGTTGAACTCTAGTTATCACTGTATAATACGGTTCTATTCATTAACATTAGTAAATGCATTTATCTATATTCACTGTACATTATCACACTGAGAATCAATGGGTTCATCCAAAAACTGATAAATGTGTCTTTCAGAGGCTTTATATGCAGTTAGGATGAAAATAAGGTGCATTTCAAACTGTTCTGAGATCAGTGCAGACAGACAGCACACTGGAGGTTAAGTCATTCACTAAATAGGGAGCAAGGGAGCGTCCTATAGCTCTCTATGCAGTTAAGTGCATTCACTCCTAAAATCTGATCAAAAGTTCAGTTTCAGGCTGCAGATGATGTTTGGATCACTCAACATGTTTGACAGACATGTGACGATGATAATCAGTACATAGATTCAGAATTTATAATGTATCATTTTTGGGTCTCCGGAGGTTAAATATGAGGATGCTCAATAAAACCTTAACTACTGTGACATTAAAATGTGTCATCAATAACTTTATGCCTCATTCTATAAGTAGAATTCACATGAGGTCAGTAAAAGAAGCTACTTTAACCACTCGATGATGATTTTAAAGTAATATATATGCAGTAGATAATGTTTAATTTGTCTTGTTTACATTCTGAATACATGACGCTAATGGGCTAATGCTATACGCGGACATAATATGCGCTGATTACACTCTGTTATTGTGATTTATGATGACACTGATACTACTGCAAAGATAGGTGTTTAAAAGAGTGTTAATGTTCAGAATACAGACAATAGAATGGTGATAGTGGCATATCTTACTTTAGACAGAAGTGTGAGATGGCACATGAGTGAATAGGCACTTGAGAGTATTTGAGTAGATTTTAATACTTTTGTAAATAAAAACATTTACTCGGAAAATGTCTCTACAAGACAATCGTACAGATGTAGGTAAATTTGCACCAGCTCACTAATAACTGCATGCAGGTGTTTTCATGTTGACTGATCTTACAGTAAATGACTGAATGACATGATCGTGAATTAGCTGCCGGCCTCAATGTAGGTCACATCTAACAGTGGCAGTAAGAAGGTGTTTAGCAACTGGTAAGACGTTTTGCTATAAGTTTGCCCAGGCGAGCTCTAACGAATGCAAAAAGATTTTGTTCTAAATGACGTCACACCTGTTCGTATCAAGTATACTGGGGCCTTTAGAGTTGCAATATAAACAAAATCCTCGGGCCACATCCACACTAATCAGTGTTTGTTTGAAAATGCATTAATTTAGCTGCATTTACGCCTCTCATCCACACTGGAACAGCGTTTTCCTCCACCAACAACGCTCTCCATAACCGCTTGCTTTGCAAAGTGATGACGTTAGGAAACTGAAAATGATCTACTGTGCATGTGGCCTGAAGCTAAAAGAACTCTGGATAACAAAGAGAAGTCTCTATGTGTGCTGGGAGAGTAAAACATTGGCTTATTTTAGGTATGTGTTATTTGTATTTAAGAAACACATGTATGTGGGTGTTTGTGTTCTGTTAGAAGGGATGTTGTTTATTTACACTCGAGCAAATGTGACTGTGATGCACATTCATGAGCAGAGGCGTTATAAACACTAGAGACCCCCTCCACACACACACACAAACTAATAATGGCACTTACACCTGGGCTGGGTTAAAATATAGATTTTTCAATTAGCTAATCATGATCTCCATTTGAACAAACCCGATATCGATACTTAAAATCCCAAGATCGATCTATTACTTTAAAGTTAAGTTCAGTACTGGTTTTCTTGATTATTATATCTGTTAAATAAATAGCAATTGAATAGTGTACAAAGGTAAAAGATTCCCTGTATAATTTCAAGTTTGAAACATTTGTTTTCAGTTTCCTAACATCATTGCTTTCCAAAGTATGCGATTATGGAGAGCTTTTCCGAAGGTCTCCGTGGAGGAAAACAAATTTCTAGTGTGGATGAGAAACGTAAATCAAAATGCTAAATCAATGAAAATGAATTTGTGTGGAAGTGAGAGAATTTATTTCATATGTAAGCAAAATGGACATTATAACTGATGTACAGTGCATTCAGAAAGTATTCAGACCCCTTCATTTTTTCACATTTTGTTATGTTGCAGCCTTATGCTAAAATGCTTTAAATTATTATTATTTTCACATCAATCTGCACTCCATGTCCCATAATGACAAAGCTGTAATATCACATTGACATAAGTATTCAGACCCTTAACTCAGTACTTAGTTGAAGCACCTTTGGCAGCCATTACAGCCTCAAGTCTTTTTGGATATGATATCTCTGTATTTTGATGCGTTCAGCTTTCCTTCAACCCTGACCAGTCCCCCAGTCCCTGCTGCTGAAAAACACCCCCACAGCATGATGCTGCCACCACCATGCTTCACCGTTGGGATGGTATTGTGCAGGTGATGAGCGGTGCCTGGTTTCCTCCAGACATGATGCTTGAAACTGAGGACAAACAGTTCAATCTTCGTTTCATCAGACCAGAGTATCTTGTTTCTCACAGTCTGAGAGTCCTTTAGGTGCTTTTTTATGTATCTTGCACTGAGGAGAGGCTTCCGTCTGGCCACTCTGCCATAAAGTCCAGATCGGTGGAGTATTGCAGTGATGATTGTCCTTCTGCAAGTTTCTCCCATCTCCACACATGATCTCTGGAGCTCAACCAGAGTGACCATCGGGTTCTTGGTCATCTCTCTTACCAAAGCCCTTCTCCCCCGATTGCTCAGTTTGGCCGGGCGGCCAGCTCTAGGAAGTGTCCTGGTTGTTCCAAACTTCTTCCATTTAAGAATTATGGAGGCCACTGTGCTCTTGGGAATCTTCAATGCAGCTGAAATGTTTTTATAGCCTTCCCCAGATCTGTGCCTCGATACAATCCTGTCTCTGAGCTCTGCAGGTAGTTCCTTTGACCTCATGGCTTGGTTTTTGCTCTGATATGCATTTTCAGCTGTATGATCTTATATAAACAGGTGTGTGCCTTTCCAAATCATGTCCAATCAATTGAATTTGCCACAGGTGGACTCCAATCAGGGTGTAGAAACATCTCAAAGATGATCCAGAGAAATGGGATGCACCTGATCTAAATCTCAAGTGTCATAGCAAAGGGTCTGAATACTTATGTGATATTTCAGTTTTTTTATTTTTAATACATTTGCAAAGTTATCAAAAATCAGTTTTTTGCTTTGTCATTATGTATGAAGTGTAGATCGATGTGAATTTTATTTTTATTTTTTTTTTTTTATTTTTTAAAGCAACATAACAAAATGTGAAAAACATGAAGGGGTCTGAAGGGCACTGTATACCCAAATTAAGAAAGTCATTTGGGGTTATTAACAGCATGAGGGGAAGTAAATAATGACAATTTTCTTTTTTGAACGAACAAGATGTTACAAAAGCGATCCACAGATCTGTGCTGTTTAACACTCAGAACTCATGACTCTTTGACTGTTGTTTGAGTTGAGGATGTGAACTGTTTGTTTCCTGTGAATCAGTCAGTAATTCAACAGCTAATTCTCTCTGGCCAGTGAATATGAAACAAATACCTCATACAAGATGCAAACTGAAGTATTGAGATGCTCATGTGACTTCATTCATCACAAATGCAAATATAAAGTTCATTCAGCATGGTTTACTGGACCATTGAAGATTTTGCATGTAGAAACTTCTTGTCAACAAACTGGAAAACCACCAACAGGAAGTTCCCATGAAAGACATCTCCCCAGTCACATGACATCACTCCTCTGGCAGCCAATCAGAACACTTTGTCCTCTGCCAAAAACAGAAACAGGAAGTGATGTCTCAGTTCAAGGCTGAATCGAGGGAGTTTAAATCAGAATTAGAAACTTATTTTGTCTTTTATTCTAGTTCTAGTGCACATCTCTAAAATTAACATTCGGCAAGTGCCAAACAAGAGTTAAAATTTGCTTTGATGAATAATTAAAAGGATTAGGGTTAGGGTGGTAACTTAATTAGGAACTACAACATAATACATGGTCTCGAAATTGAATTGTAAGAATGATGATCTGAATTTCTCTGATGTAAGTGATGCCAGCGATTAAAATAAAAAGACCATCTACACTGAAAACCCTAATAAGTAGACTTTACTCAATTGATTTAGTAAACACGTTCCCTCAATTGAATTAAGTAATGGTGTCTCCAAAACAAGTGTAATTAAGTTCACTTGTTGATTGAAAAGAATTAACTATTTAATTTAAGGTAACATGATGCAAGTAGTCGTAACTCAGATTTGTTGTTTCTACTTAATTTTAATTGAATGGGTATTCCTTATAGCCTCAGTTGTGTACACAATATTTTAAGTTATTAACACTTAATCTTAAGTCTGTGGATTTTTAAGAAAAATAAGTTCAAGGGATATAGATATTTAGGTTATGAGCCAAAACTTGACATTTCAAGTAATGTTTAACCCTTTAAGCTTGGATGGGAGAAACAAAATTGTCAAAATATTAAAAACTAGTCTTGACCAACATAAAATAGGCATCATTTGAAAGCTTATAAGCTCTACTTTCCAATGCATGTAGACATTATGACCAAAACTGAACAAGTGCTTTGAAATTTGCAGACAAATCAGAAGTGTTTCGTTTTGATCAATTATAAAACGATTTGCACTTTACATATTATTGTAATCAGTAAAAACATCAAACTCATCAAATAGTCATGTGTCATATGTTGTTGGAAAGCTCTCAAAGAGTAAAATACAACCAGCCTATTTGTTTTACTCGCAGACAAAAATATAGTGAGTAATAGCCAAGTATATGTCTTTGACTATTATTTTAGTGTTGCTTAAATGCCGCATTTTCACTTATAACTTCACAAATAATAACGGAAAATAAAATATCACATATCATTACTTAGAGGAGGTGATTATCTTTCAAACGAGTCCACACACAAGATAATCAGATGCATAGATCATTAGATAATCCACATGAAGCACAATGTTACATATGACCACCAGAAGATGGCGCCAAATACATGACACAGACTCAATGATGACTCAAATGACACAGAATGAAACTCATTCTGTGAAATCTCATTACTAAAATCATGTCTGCATGCTATACAAACCTTTAGTCATTGTTGTGTTTGCATGTGTAATTAGTTCTTATGTACAATTATTATGTTTTATTTGTTTGGAGAGGCTTTTGGACACTATGATCAATTATTTTTGTAATGTTATAACTTTTGATTGCTTTGTCGTATCAACACAGCATTTTTCTCAGATACAGCTGGCATGATTGGGAACAAAAGTCGTTTTTTGGAGTCACCTTATTTACTCTGAATATATCATTAAATCATTTGAAATGTTTTCTTTACAATGATACCGAACACTTGACCCTCCTTGTTTATTTTTTTGTTTGTTTTGTTTTTTCCCCCCTGAGTTATAAGCCTTTAATTTTGGGTATGCCAGTGAAAAAGGAAATCTTTAAAAACACCTTCAGAGCTTAAAGGGTTAACTAAGACAACTTGATGACAACATTAGAGTTTACAGTGTACTAAAGAAAATGTGCAGGTGTGTGTAGCTGGTGAATAATATGACAGTAGCATGTGACTCTGCACATGTTGGTTCTGACTCAATTGTGTCCGAGGCAACTCTGGACATGACCGCCTCTCTCTGCCCGCCAACCGCCATCTCCATGGTAACCAGTCGTCAAGGTAAACAGAGGTTCAGTGTTGAGGATGAATGGAGCAGTGTTTCACCCCACTGGAGGGAGGGAGGGAGGGAGAGACTCTATTCATTAAAACCCTCAGAGAACAGAGCTGAACATTTATTCATGTGGATTTACTATGAAGCAGAGATACTGAAGAAAGTTTCTGTGCTATTCTTTTGAGAACAAAAGCTTCATTTACTTACTACATAAACTGAAGGTGTCAGACACAAGTGTGAGAGGTTGAATAAGATGATTACAGCTTCACACCCTCTTGTAAACACAATCACATTTGTCAGCTGGTTAATTAACACAATAGATGTGCTGTTCAGATTTGATGACGGGATGAAATGCATTTAAGAGGCTCTTGCAGGATTGATAGACCATGTGAATTTAAGAGTCCAGTGCTAATATTTAGTCTAGTTGCTCTTTTTAGGGTTCTGTACTGTATACTAAAAACTGTTTTATTTATAGCCAGAACAGCACAATAAAAACAAGGTTTTTGTTACATGTACAAAAACATGGTAGCGATCGGGACTTGGGATAGGTGTCAAATACACATTCTAATCATTTTGTCACTGTCGGCGGCTGCACATTGTGAAACAACATCAAGAGTTGACTGTCATGAACGAAGCCTGTCAGGTACATTCCCTGCTCATCTGGGTAGGATTACACGAGCTGTGCGTAAGGTCTCACTTAAGTTGGGGCGTAAAGTTTAAACTACGGGCTTAGTTAGGGACTTATTAGTTTGTAACTTAGTGCTTAATTTAGTTGCACCACCAGTTCCTAACGGGATATGAACTAATATTCAATAATTCAAAGATCAGAGTCCGCTTATACCATGGTTAGCACATGTAGGGCCCTATGATTTCCGCGATGCAGCAAGCATGGTCGGAATCACTGAATCCAGTCATAAAAATGGCATTAGCTATAAAACGCAGAATGTCACCGAAAATGAACATTCGAATGCACAATTAATCAAATTAAAACTGCAATAAATCCTAGTGTGATTATTAAACCTCAAAAGGCTGCAATATAATTGAAAAACTATTAAAAAAATCTGCATGTGCTGCACATTTCAAAATGAATGTGTGAAGAAGAGCTCTCTGAAGATTATATATTTATTTAATCAAATCACAGCTTTTTGGGGTTTAATAATCACACTGGGCCATGTAGCAAACTGTTTATCTTGAGGTGGGAAACTACCATCAAAAGCACACAGAAACACCAAAATAAAAGCTCAATTTAAATGGACGTGAAATGGGGAAAAAGTTGTATTACTACTGTTTAGTAATGTAATGTTTACTGTAGTTAAATAGTGATCATAATAATTTATTAAAGCAATTTCTCACATTTGTGAGAATGTAGTGCAGCATTGTTTTGGATTGTGCTGTGAGGAGTTTGTATAAAAGCATTCATTTAATAAAAAATAATGCAATGTTATGTTAAAAAATTAAAATAATTATATTTTCATTTGATTAAAGTTTTAATGAATTAAATTTCCACTTTGGTATTAAATTAAACTGACACCATTTTGATATTAAAATAATTAAACTGTTGAAAATAAAATTCTGGAAAAAAAAAAAAAACAACTATCTAATAACCACAATATACATCATTACCTCTTATGTATTTTTGTATAAATATTACACATGTTGGGCACATAAAATGTCCTGGAAATGTCCTGACAATTGATTAATTGGCTGGTTACAGCACAACATTCTGCCAGTTATGTAAATATCGACTAGTTTTGGCTATTTAAGCATCTCTTTGACCAAGTCTGTCAATTATTTAGGGTGACTTATTAATTACAATTTATGGCTCCACACGGTTACATGATATTTGATTACTCGCATGTCTAAGGTCAAAAGTGTGTTTAAAGACTTTGTAATGTAATGTTTCCTCTGGTGTAGTTGTTGGAGCGTCAGCGTGCTGTGGACAGTATGGTGGAGCTGCTGCAGTTGTACTCTGAACAGGATGAAGCGTACAGCGATCTGGTGGAGGCCACGACTGAACTCTATCACTATCTGCTACAACCATTCAGAGACATGAGAGAACTCGCCATGCTGCGCAGACAACAGATCAAGGTAACACACACACCGTACATTCCATAGCTCATATCTCAATGTTTATGACTTCAAAGGGTAATTCAAGTTAAAAACAGTAAGAATCTAGTTTGAAATAATCAAGTCTTGTTTTCCAGATTGTACAACTCCAAATCCCTTTATTGTCACTCAACCATATACACAAGTGCATCAGTGGGTGAAAGTTTTGGATGCGGTTCCAAGCAACATAGCAGTCATCACAATTTACAATTACATCTAATTGTGACCATTTTTCCCGTCGGTGCGACTGAAGGTGTAACTACAGAGTTAGAGTGAGTTGTCTGATTATGCGCTGCTGTTTTCCGTTGCGTTTGTGAAACGGTGGCTGAGTTTGGAATGGCAGGTAGAGAAGGAAAACAATATTTGAGAAATTTCAGTCAGGTTTTAGAGAACACAGCACAGAAACTGTCCTTCTTAGGGTGACCAATGACTTATTTTTATGACTGAAATGACTCCATTTTAGTGTTGCTTGATTTAACTGCAGCGTTTGATACAGTTGATCATTCAGTTTAATTGATACATTAAAGAGATGGGTGGGTATATCTGGGATAGACTGGTTTGGTTCCTACTTGACAAATAGGAAATTTGTAGTATCTGTTGGAGATGAGATGTCATCCTCTTCATCATTATTTGTGGTGTCCCGCAAGGATCCCTATTAGGGCCAATTTTGTTGTCTCTTTATATGTTACTGCTTGGTTCTGTGATTCAAAAATACATTAGTTTCCATTGTTATGCAGATGACCTACAGTTATATTTGTCATTGAATCCCATTGATCTGACTAATTTAAATGTTCTTCAAGTGTGAATTGAAAATTGGATGGCATTTTCTTCAGTAAAATACTGATAAAACCGAGGTTATTATAATCGTCATGGTTTTAAAAAGTCAGTTTAGCCCTATAACGCTGTTATACGTTTGATGGCTTCTATTTCACTCTCCGTTCAAACTGATGAGCCAAACAACCTATGAGATGAAAGTTTCACATGTTTATCGCACCATCTAGTGGCTATTTGTGAAAAAAGTAGTTTAAATGTTTTAAATCAGGCAGTTAAAAATGGCGGCGGACTTGTGTGATGTTGGAATAAATGACAGCTTATTTTAAAAGTTCAAGGTAACATTATAATTAAAGTTATTGAAATTTTTTTGACAGTAAATGTTTGCTTTATAAGACTAGCCTATCATTGTTTCAAAGCATGTGCAATTTTTTAATGATTTCATTTTATGTTTTGTTTAATGGTACTAAAAACAGTTTAATATCAAAAAAGTATAATTTTCTGCAGTTCTTTCATATGTCGGGCTTTACAGGGATAAATCAACATTTAATCAGGTGGTCCCAAATATTCAGCAGGTGGTGAGAAATGTGGGTGTTTATTTTGACACAAATTAAAATTTTGTCTTGTTTTTATCAGTTAAAGAACATTTCCAAGATGAGACATGTCTTGAGTTTCAAGGTTACAGAGAAACTTATACAAGCTTTTATTTAGTCTCGCCTTGATTATTATAATGCACTATTTTCAGTTTTAGATCAACGTACTTTAGCACGGCTACAATCAGTGCAAAATGCTGCAGTTTTTAATCATATTTCTCCAGTTTTAGCTTCTTTGCATTGGTTACCAATTCATTTTATTAATTACATATAAGGCATTACATGGTTTGGCACCAGATTATTTAGCAGAATTTATGAAATAAAGGGGTCTGGGTATCTCAGCGAGTATTGACGATGACTATCACACCTGGAGTCGCGAGTTTGAATCCAGGGTGTGTTGAGTGACTCCAGCCAGGTCTCCTAAGCAACCAAATTGGTCCGGTTGCTAGGGAGAGTAGAGTCACATGGGGTAACCTCCTCATGGTCACTATAATGTGGTTCTCGCTTTCGGTGGGGGACGTGGTGAGTTGTGCGTGGATGCCGTGGAGAATAGCGTGAAGCCTCCACACACGTTACGTCTCCGCGGTAATGCGCTCAAAAAGCCATGTGATAAGATGCACGGATTGGCGGTCTCAGAAGCAGAGGCAACAGAGACTTGTCCTCCGCCACCCGGATTGAGGTGAGTAACCGCGCCACCACGAGGACCTACTAATGGGGTTTTTCCACTGCACGGTACAGCTCAACTCGACTCGACTCTGCTCACTTTTGGGGGTTTTCCACTGTGGATAGTACCTGGTACCTGATACTTTTTTTTAGTACCACCTCGGTCGAGGTTCCAAGCGAGCCGATACTAAATGTGACGTCAAAACCCTGCAGATCACTGATTGGTCAGAGAGAATCGTCACTACCAGTGTCACTGGATTTGCGATACGGGACATCAACCCGCTAGTTTTAGAGTTAGCAACAGCGATAGCAATATCATTTGTTCACGTGACTTTCGAATTGTAAAAAGAAATGGCTGTGCACAAAACCACGCCGTGGTCAAACGAGGTGCAGACGTTCCTCTCGTTAGCTACCACCGGACCTACCAACAGTGTAGGGAAAAGTTAAAAAAAACTTAAAAGTGACTACAGAACCATCAAGGACCACAACAGCCGGAGTGGTTCAAACAGAAGAAAGTGGAAGTGGTTCGACCAAATGGACGCTATCTATGGCAATAGACCGGCGAGCAATGGGAGGGAGAGTGCCCTGGTCTCGGCGTTGTTGGAGTCCACGATGGAGGATGGTATGTTTTGTTACGTTATCTCTATATTCTGCTTGAAAGCTTCACTTTATTTAGTTGACCAGCTACTGGAAAGCTTGCTTCTAAAACAACCAGGCAAAATCACCATGCAACAACTGCTATTATGCAGCACAATGAGCTAGTTGCTAACAGCTAGCGGTCGTGTTGTTGTTTATGGTCAGTAACGTTTGTGTCATGTTTAAGGTGATGTCACGGCAGTAGAGGTGGCACAAGTATGATGATCAGCCTATAATCCCACCCACGTTGAGGCGGCACTAAACTGCAGTGGAAAAGCAAGCTCAGAAAAGTAAAGCGAGTCAAGTCAAACTGTAACGTGCAGTGGAAAAGTGCCATAAGTAGTGGGAATTGGGCATGCCAAATTGGGAGAAAAGGGATAAAATAAAATAAAAACTTATGAAACAGTTAGACCTCTTAAATCTTGTTGTGAACTGTTGGATGTTCCAACATCCAGATACAAAACAAAATGTGATAGAGCATCTGTAGTGAACGCCCCTCGATTAGGGAACAGCCTGCCCTGTCTGTTTTGAAGTTTAATTTAAAAACGTATTTGTACATTTTTGAGTGTGTTTTGATGTTGTGTGAAACACTTTGTGTAAATTGCTAAAAAGTGCTATATAAATAAAAGTTATTATTATTATTATACTAATATTAAAAGTTTTAAGAGAAATATTATTTATATAGTTTTATTAAATATGTGAGGGGAATATATTAATTTTGTAACAATGGCATTTAAAAAAAATATATATGTTTATAGCTTCTAAATGTGTTTCTGTACTTGAACCTAAAGTGGGTTTTTTTAAACCTAAAAACACTAAACGTTAAATTAAAAACTTAAACTACTTGAGGAATTTTAAATTCGTTTTTGTTGTTAAAATTTCATTTTATAGTGCCCAAACCAGTCTTGGGCCCTGAAGGACAATTTAATCATTTTAACTGATATGCTTCAATATATACAGTACATTGTAAACAGCAATATTTATTAATTTATTTTTACTAAAACATCTTACAGCATGCAAAATGTAACGTGAAGACGAACAAATGGTTCAATTAGTGTTTTTAGCCAGTTCATTGAATTGAAACTGATTTACATAAATGAATTGTATATCCTAATTGTAACAAGTTAATGAATCATCTCTGTTTTAACACTCTCAAAATCACTGTTATTATAATTAAGTTGCTTAATTTTATATTGCCAACAAAATATTGAATATATTTTATACAGCGGACACACACTCGCATCTCTTTATGTAATGTAAGCGGTGGTGACCTCCACTTGCCCTTCTGTTGTCATGGCAATGTTCACTTCCCATGAGCCCCTGCTGTAATGACATTAAGGGTTGAGAAGTAACGAGACGGAGATTACAGCGGTGTGAGCACCAGTACTCAACATCTGTGTGTGTTTTACTACAGTAAATCTCTCTCAGTGAGTCTGAAGTGTTCAGTAAACATCAGATGTGTGTTTTTATCCCTTTACAGTCCAGCCTCATTATAAAGCGCTTCCTTAAGACCAACTAATCAACTATGATTATGAAAATATATAGTTTTGCACATCACTAATACTGTGAGCTAAGGATGCACAATATATCTACAGCTGATAGATTATTGGCCGATAATTTTGTTATAGTTTATTTGCTTGCAGGACAGAATCTGTTCGCGGCTTGACTCCAAAACGTTTACGTATACAGCCAGGATAGATTAGTGTGTCACGTGACTCTGTGAGGATTATTTCAACATCTATACACAGTGTTGAGTTGTGTTTGAGTTTTGTTAAATTAAGTCAAACAATGTACTATAGTAGTTTAAACTCAACTTTATTTGGTTAGTCAAATTCAATTTAACAATGTTTAATTTAATTAATTTTCTAATGTTGGTCCAACTTATTTATTTTGTTAATCAAAACAAATCAAAACTCCAGCCTAACAGACACTTTTTAAATACCAATATAACAGAACATAACGCATTAAAAATCTCCTGCTCTCATCTTGCTCCAAAACACATAAAATAACACTTAATTTCAACATTTGTTCCCCCCATCCAGTCCCAAGCAGAGCATTCTGGGAAATGGAAACCACCTGCCCAGTTTCATCAATGCTACAAAAACTATTCCCAACTCAAATGGATTAAGTAAACTTACATTTTTACAAATTCAGTTGGATAGAACGCAATGAAATCAAGTTGTGACGATGTTCTAGAATTGTGTTGCTTTAATTCATTTTAATTAACTAAACTGAACATCCTGCAAAAATCCTTTTTTTGAGTATACTTGGGGGCAATCATTGCCACATTTTTGCTTTTTACAACAATTTCTAGTTTCATCCGATATGCCATTTTTACAATTTGAATGATTTAAAGTGAAACGCCACACTGTTAAACACAATGACCACGTATGTGGACTGCAGGCTCATTTTCAGTTCAAATATCTGATATTCACTGTCTGTACATTATCACACTGAGAATAAATGGGTTCATCCATAAGCTGATAAATGTGTCTTTCAGAGGCTTTATATGGAGTTAGGATGAAAATAAGGTGCATTTCAAACTGTTCTGAGATCAGTGCAGACAGACCGCACACTGGAGGTTAAGTCATTCACTAAATAGGGAGCAAGGGAGCATCCTATAGCTCTCTATGCAGTTAAGTGCATTCACTCCTAAAATCTGATCAAAAGTTCAGTTTCAGGCTGCAGATGATGTTTGGATCACTCAACATGTTTGACAGACATGTGACAATGATAATCAGTACATAGATTCAGAATTTATAATGTATCATTTTATTTTAACATGGTTGACAGTGATTGGATGATGCTGGACATTACTTTGAATCTGAATTAATTATGCTAATTTCTGATGTAATGTCTGTAACGTCTCATAAACATGAATAATCAACACTCCTGGACACATAATAAACTATTTGATGAAATACAATCAGACTTTCTATAACTTGATATTATTTAAATTTCACAGCTTAGTCCCGCTGTCCACATATGAGGACATACGTTCAAATGAAAATGATTTGCTCTAGAAATATTTTTATTTTATTTTATTTTATTTTTGTTTGTTTGTTTATTAGGTGCTACTAGTTACAAATCAAAAAGGGGAATGGGAAATGCACACAGCAGTCACACTCATGTCTCAGGAGGTTAATGTTCGTTACATGCTGGTAATTTATTGTCTCATTTTGGTTTAATTCATTATTACATTGTTTGAAGTATATTTTATTTAATATTTCATCTGGATTACTGTAAATAATCATATAAATGATCAGATAATCAAGAATTATATAAATGGACATGATGCAATTTATTAAGTGTTATGTAATTTATGTAATTTATTATTTCAAATTAGTGTACATCTTTAATATAGTCACACTTTTGGTTCATGTTACATCCGTCAAACCTTTAATAGCAGCAGCTTAGAGTTTGACAGATTGTGAAGTCCAGATTCCAAACTTTTGAATGATCAAGTGTAGTTTTTAATTAATTAGCTAGAAGCTCATTAGCCCTTTTAATGGGTTAAAAAGGAAAAGGTAAAATGATCTGTATCGGCCCAGAAATTCCACAGTGGTGCATCTCCTCTATGAACATGAAGTTTCCTGCAGTTTAACTGCTGTCAGTAACACACACAAACAAGAGCTGTATGCAAATCACCCCTCACTCAGTGTCTACAGTTTACCTGACAAACCGATGATTCAGGTGTGTGTGTGTCAGGAGTGTGCAATATTTGCATGAGTGTTGTATTTTTGTGTAAATTATAAGGGGATTTGAGAGTCAGTGATTCTCTCTCTCACACACACACACACACACACACACACACACACACCTGTGCATGTTGTCAGGTGAACATATGGGCAGTGAGTATCTCATAAATGAATGAGTGAATGAGCAAGATTAAGTGTCATGTGTTCACAGAGGTGCATTATGGGTATCAGATTTCATACGTGAATAAGACATATGCACCAAAACACACTTATATAGAATATTCACTATATAATCGATGATTTTAATGTGATATTTAGTTTCATAAAGAGCATCAGAAGACTAACTTCATGATCCTTCAGTGCTGCACAATTAATCAAAATAACATCAAAATGGTGATATAGTCATATGTGATTATTAACTGCAAAAGGCTGCGATTAAAGACAGATAAACTATAGAATAATCTTGTGATCAGATCTGCATCATTTCCATATAATAGTTGTTATAAACGGTGGATCACACCAGCAGAACGACATATAGTGTGTGTGAGATCAGAATATTTCAAACATGACATCATGTTTACTCTCACAACTGTGTGCTGTTAACATTGCTGTGTGTGCATGCGTGTGCGTGTCTGTCTGTGAGTGTGTGCGTGTCTGTCTGTGTGTGTGTGTGTGTGAGTGTGTCTGTCTGTCTGTGTGTGTGAGTGTGTCTGTCTGTCTGTGTGTGTGTGTGTGTGTGTCTGTCTGTGAGTGTGTCTGTCTGTGTGCGTGCGTGTGCGTGTGAGTGTGTCTGTCTGTGTGCGTGCGTGAGTGTGTCTGTCTGTGTGCGTGCGTGTGTGTGTGTGTGTGTGCTGTAAGTTACAGCAGCATCTGTTTCACATTAACTTGAAGTATGTGAATGCTGCTTATATATATGTGTGTGTATGTGTGTCTGAACATTCTGTTCCAGAGCACACACATACACAAAGGCGTTTTAAGCAAGCACACACATTGTGTAGTGTACAGGAAGTCTCTCGCAAAGGAAACTCACATTTGAGTATTATACACACAGTTGTGCAGTCTGTAATGTTATTCTTCTGTTGAAACACGCTGATATTCACTACAGTCTCACAAACGTTGTTGATCCTCACAGATACATTTGTGCAAAATGTGCAAATAAATATTGTTTAAGAGCAAAGTGTTTATACAAAACTGAACTAGAACTGTTGGGTATTAAAAGCAGCACTTACTCTCCTCTATAAAAAAATCAAACAATCAACTGTGTCCAGGTGCTCCAAACACAACACAACTCTATTGATGTCTGGTTTAAATACACAATTATCCTGCTTTTACTTATTGGAATGTACCATTGTTAAAATAAAATTAACCCTCACCTCCCTATTCTTACACACAGTTACACTGTTATGTTGCTCGGAACTGCACCCAAGACTTTCACCCACTGTCGTACTTGTGTATATATGGTTGAGTGACAATAAAGGGAATTGATTTTGATTTAAATGTATAGCTTATTAAGAAAAACTTTAATGTTCACTAGTATACTGGATAGTGTAGGAGCAAAATTAACAGTAATTCCAGTCTGAGTGTTCAATAGAAAAGAAGATAATTATTTATTTTTTTTATTTTTTTGCAAAAAGTTTTCTGGATTTTAAAAGATTCAGATCTCTTTTTTGTTCCGTTTAGTTGTAAGATAACAGTTATTTTTTGGAACCCATTCAACTTAAATATTGTTACAAATTCTAAACAAATAATAATAATAATAAATTATTATTATTATTATTACTACTACTACTATTATTATTGACTTCTAGAATTTTAAATACAACATTAAGATATTTCAGTCGTGCACCTTTAACTTTAAAACCCTCAAGCTTTTATTTTGACGGTCGGAACACTCCAGGAAGTCCTGTGAGTATCTGTTTGTGGGCTGCTTCACAGTAGCTCTTCACTCTTACCACGTGAAGGCTAAAAATAGCCATGAGCGTGTGTCAACAGAGCAGCGCTATTCACTAACGCACTGGCACTGCGAATGCATTTGATATATTTACTTATTAAACACAGTCTTTTGTGATTCACAGAGCTATCGCACGTCTTCAAGTGGCTTTGAATAAAATGCACGAGTCATATGAACTGCGTTAATGGTGTTTTTATGGTTCTTTTATGTAATTTTTGGAGCTTGACAGTAACGAACATGACTAACACACAGTATCGGATTTGGATCGGGCTTGTCGGACCGATACCCGACCCGTCTAAAAGCTTCAGTATCGGAGCCGATACCGATCCAGGTATCAGATCGGTGCCATTCCTACTCTTGAACACTCAATTTGATCTCCCCCATTCATTTTCAATGGCTGGTCATTTTTGACCAGGAACATCACAAGTGTGACTTTGTGCCATTTTGTACAAAATAAAGCATTTCAAAACAAACTTCCTGGTTAAACATTAAAGCACACCTGTGTGATAAATTGTTGAAAATATTTTCATATTTTATATAATATTGCCAAAATTATCCACAAATAATGTTTTTATTTATTTATTTATTTATTTATTTTTTTGTCCATATTGCACAGCCTTGTACATAATGTAAAAATGTATCTTATAAGCGTTCAGACTTGCTATCTCTGCTGATATATGTGATTTTTTTTTTTTTTTTTTTTTTTTTTGGGGGGGGGGGGGGGGGGTTGTTAAATGCTTTTGGAATGAAAGTCACTATCAGTTATCCATTGTTAGTTTGACTTCCTGAAGATTGTAAACACTGTGACGCTTCTTAAACATTCATCTGATGATTTATAAAGTCATCATTCCTGTCATTCAGTTTGATGTTACTATTGGCACAGAAATTACACACTTCAGCTTTAAACGCTGACTTTGACTCAGCGTGTGTGTGCGTGTGCGTGTGCGCGCGTGTGTGTGTATAGAAACTTGTTTAACCACGATTACATATGTGTGCATGCTTCATAAATGGGCTCACCTGCTGTTTGGGACAGTTAGACAGAAAACGGTTTCTGAGTGTTTGGATGATCAGCAGATCTGAATTGTCCATGAGAGGCTTCTAGATGTTTCTGTTGAATCCTCATGATGTCATGTGCCCACCTTAAGAACAAAAGAGAACGGCCAATCACAGCAAAGCCTACTTCAACAACAACAGCCAATCAGAACATACCTCAAGAGTAAGAGTCTTCTAGTTGTTGGCGTGTTGAATGGTGATGATGTCATCATGTGTGTTGTCAGATCTCTTTGGAGTCGGAGCACTTGGGTCCGCGGCGGGTGGAGTCTCTTCATCGTGAGGATGATGATTGGCAGAGGAAGGCTCATACGGCTGTGCTGTCCATACAGGATCTGACGGTTAAATACTTCGAGACCACGGCACGAGCACAGAAGGGTGAGACAGCTTAAAAAAACGTGAATCTGTTCTCTGAAAATACACTATTAAACAATACAATAAAACAGCGTGAACAATAAATGTATATCCATGACAAAGTGACAGTGTTTTGTTCTGTGGGAGTGAGTATTGAGGCAATAACAATATCTCCACATCTGAGTACAAAAGAACTAGCCATAGTGCTAATTGCTGCGGAATATAACAAATAGTTTCTCACAAAAATGGGGATTTTTATTGTAATTTGTGTGGCTTTGAAGCATCACTCTTGGTGTGAATCGGTGTCTCTCCTCCAGTGATGTACGAGCGCATGCGTGCTGACCAGAGGAAGTTTGGTAAAGCTGCATGGGGGGCTGCAGTGGAGCGCATGGAGAAACTACAGTACGCCGTTTCAAAGGAAACGCTACAACTGATGCGTGCCAAAGAGATCTGTTTGGAACAGAGAAAACATGGACTTAGAGAGGAGGTAACACACACACACAATGTATAGAATGTATAAAATGTTCCTTGTGTTATATTTAGGTATATAATTAACAATAGTTAATTGAAAACAAATTTAAAGCTGCACTAGG
Source organism: Myxocyprinus asiaticus (assembly GCF_019703515.2). Taxonomy (NCBI): domain Eukaryota; kingdom Metazoa; phylum Chordata; class Actinopteri; order Cypriniformes; family Catostomidae; genus Myxocyprinus; species Myxocyprinus asiaticus. Next base: position 411,699 of record NC_059381.1, on the reverse strand, counting down.
TAACTTTGAGCTCTCTAGCGACATCTGTGGTTGAAACGTAAAATTGCAAGCAATTCGCAAAAGAACACGTTACGTCAGTCGTGTTTCGGCACTGCTCTTCTGGTGGATGAATCTCGTGATTTGAGGTTACCTGGACATCATCGCCTGTGTGTGATCATGACTGGAGATATTCATAACGTCCTATATTCATGTTGATATCATGTTATAAAATTAAACATTTAAAACTGAAGTATTACTTGCTTTGATGAAGATCGAAGACACTCGTCAATCACCTCAGTCACTATCAGTACATTTGAATATAATTATTTAAGTGTTTTATCTACTATTAATGTTTGTATTGTTCTACACTTATCAGTTTAAGAGGTGATACTCGTGATATGTCTGATACGAGTTCAATGGAAGACTTTATTATTGTTATATTGTGCAGCCTCAGTTGATAATACAAGTGAACCGTAATACTACAATAGTATGTCTATAAATGTACACAATAACACCGTAAACTAAAAACATAAACGAGGATTCAATAATGATGGGGATAAAATTATACTTTATTGAACATGTCACAGTAACTTCATCAGACATCATAGATACATCACGATCGGTTAACACACGAGTAATGTTTGATTCATACAAGCATGACCAGCAATATTAGCTTCAACAACCCTACCCGACAATATATCCAACATTATAGCAGGTAAACAAATGGATAACAGATAAACATCCATCCAGACTGTTGCGATGATGTCCTGAGGGGTATTCCAGGAAGCAGGTTAAGCAACTTACCTGGGTATGTTTACTGAGAGTAAGTGGATAACCTCAACTTTCCACACTCTTCACTATAAAGAAAGACTTTATGTATTTATATTTAGACTTTCTAATAAATAATTTTATTTCATGATATTAATTTAATGAACTTATCTATAAATATCAAAGAATACAAATATTATAGCACCCACATTCTTTTTAAAGTTTCTTCAGACAGTGGAATAATCATGTTATTTATTAAATGACATTCCATAGTATCAATATGCAGGTAATGTCTTACAATTCAAAGCTTAAGCAATTAATCACTCTTTCTTCTTCACTAACTAGATAACGTGATCATTTCACAGACCACAGATATAGAGGTTAGAGATTTGATTATTTATAACTTTAATGTACTGTACATATAAATGCACATATTTCCAGACTTGTTCATTGTACTCTATTATCTGAAAATATAAATGTTATTTAGAGCAGGGCTCAACGCTAAGGATATTTTTGCACTGGCCCCGCCAAAATCTTAACTGGCCCCAGCGGTGGAGGAGATGATGTGTTTTCGGTCACCTGTCATGCAACACATTGGCCATGTGTAGTGTATTCACACACAGGATCAAAGATTTAATCACTGAGTTAAAGATGTGATTATTGGCTGAATGTAATAAACATATGAATCCCTGAGAGAGGAGACTTGCTACTAAATCGGATGTGATGTGTAATATACAGTAGGGAGATATTAGGCCTAATCTATGAATTAAGAATGTGTATATAACATGAAATCAGACAACCCAAACAAGACCAACACTGACTGATGCACAAAAACAAAAATACCTGTACGGTCCAGAAATGAGACATGTAACAGGTGTGATATGAAGTAGACTGTTTCAAATATTCACCTTCACCCTGCAGCTGAACAGCTCTGATAATAATAGCCTAATAGTCATAGTGATCTTGCTGCTTTTCATATCAAACACCATTATCATGTCAAATTAATGTTTACGTTTTTAAACAAACCTAATTAAATGTATACTTACACTTTGGATACTGAGCAGCTCATGATTTCCAGGCACATGTATAATCAGGGTTTAACTAAGTTTATTACGTCTCATTCGGCGCTTCATCACTAATGGTGAATTATTGAGATAAAATGTGTTTTTACAGTGGGAATAAAACTAGCGCTCTGTCCCTTAAACAGTCTACGTTGCATGGAGAGAGATGATGATGAGACATATGCACGGAGAGACATGGATTTTCAGTCCTATAGAAAGAAACTGTTGATTTCTTGTGTTCCAGTGTGTGGATTACTGCTTTTCACCAACATGTAAAAACAAAAAGTGCGTGAAATCCCCACATTGTGAACATGGAATGTGCGGGGACAGGCCTACTTAAAATGTTGCGCAAGACATGCAAAAGTGTTTTTTTGTCCTACTGTTTTCTTCACAATGGTAATAGCTGCTGCTAAGACACTTGGAAAAGAGCGAGGACAATGCTAGGAGAGTGCGCTCGGTGTCTGCATGCTCTTATGCGTGCATGCAACTGTGCCTTGGTGCATCCAGTATATTATGCTCTCATGCATCTTTGCGAGCTAAATAGAATCGCACTTGCTCATCGGTTACAATACTTTGTTTGTTCAGTGTCATTTTTGTGCTCTCTCGCTTGTTGTTTTCTTGCACTAATGTTATAAATGCAGCACTGGCCCGATCGGGCAAGTGACAGTTCTAGAAACTGGCCCGAATCTCTCTCACACTGGCCCCAGCCCATCGGGCAGTCCTTATTGTCGAGCCCTGTAGAGTCACCCACAGTGCCTTCCTTTAGCTGGTGGTCAAGTGATTCAATGAAAAGATGTCTTTCTGATGCTCATCCTCCTCTACTCAATTAGAAGCTGCATATGATCCTTCTCTAAATTACATGTTTAATCTGCCTTTCAATATGGACCTTTTACAGTTTCCTTTACAACTAGGAAGAGACGAGAGTTACTTTTCTCTAATATTGAGATCATGAACATCTATCATGTATAATCAGACACATGATCTTCAGTTAAAACAACAACATTTCAGTACCAAGTTTTTTGGAGGTAGATGGACCCTCTACATGAGACTGCACAGCCATGGACTTTTAGGTGACAAGACAGCAAACACGTTTTATTGCCACATTAAATAAGAAAAGGACATAATGGTCACATAACTCTGTGGGTCTCCATCATTCTCCATCTCTGTTACAGCAGATCTTCATCTTATGAATAATCATATGTGTCCTACTGATAAACATTACATTCAATCTATGAAAAATTATGACAACTGTGGGAGATCCTACAATTGAAAAAGGGTCTATTAATACTAGGGCTGAAATGATTATTCGTTGTTAATAAATAGATTGTCGACAAAAAATGTCATTGGCGAATAGTCGTTTGATGTCATTTAACGTAACATGAGATCACATTAAACTCTAATGATGACGCGTGAGAGCAGCACTGCAGTTCACGACTGACTGAGGAGAGGAATTACACAGATCACAGATGCACTGTAAACTTTACAAACAGCTTCAGCTGATTTAGATCACAAAGTACGAGGGAATTATAATGCAAAAATACTAAATAAATTAATACAGAAGCACTCTCGTTGTGGAATAAGTGGAGCCGGAGCTCTTTAAAGGAAACACCCCCGCGTTACATCTTTAATGCAGTTATATTTAATGCGTTACATCTTTAATGCGGTTATATTTAATGTGTTACATCTTTAATGCGGTTATATTTAATGCGTTATATCTTTAATGCGGCTATATTTAATGCGTTACATCTTTAATGCGGCTGTATTTAATGCGTTACATCTTTAATGCGGCTATATTTAATGCGGCTATATTTAATGCGTTACATCTTTAATGCAGCTATATTTAATGCAGCTATATTTAATGCAGTTATATTTAATGTGTTACATCTTTAATGCAGCTATATTTAATGCAGCTATATTTAATGCGTTACATCTTTAATACAGCTATATTTAATGCATTACATCTTTAATGCAGTTATACGTAATGCGTTACATCTTTAATGCAGCTCTACTTAATGCGTTACATCTTTAATGCAGCTATACTTAATGCGTTACATCTTTAATGCAGATATATTTAATGTTACATATTTAATGCGGCTATATTTAATGCGTTACATCTTTAATGCAGCTGTATTTAATGCATTACATCTTTAATGCGGCTATATTTAATGCGTTACATCTTTAATGTGGCTATATTTAATGCGTTACATCTTTAATGCATATATATTTAGTGCATTACATCTTTAATGCAGATATATTTAATGCGTTACATCTTTAATGCAGCTATATTTAATGCAGCTATATTTAACGCATTACATCTTTAATGCGGCTATATTTACTGCGTTACATCTTTAATGCAGATATATTTAATGCATTACATCTTTAATGCAGCTATATTTAATGCGTTACATCTTTAATGCAGCTATATTTCATGCGTTACATCTTTAATGCATATATATTTCGTGCATTACATCTTTAATGCAGCTATATTTAATGCGTTACATCTTTAATGCAGCTATATTTAATGCAGCTATATTTAACGCATTACATCTTTAATGCGGCTATATTTACTGCGTTACATCTTTAATGCATATATATTTAATGCGTTACATCTTTAATGCAGCTATATTTAATGCAGTACATCTTTAATGCAGTTATATTTAATGTGTTACATCTTTAATGCAGCTATATTTAACGCATTACATCTTTAATGCGGCTATATTTACTGCGTTACATCTTTAATGCAGCTATATTTAATGCGTTACATCTTTAATGCAGCTATATTTAATGCATTACATCTTTAATGCAGCTATATTTAATGCAGCTATATTTCATGCGTTACATCTTTAATGCAGCTATATTTCATGCGTTACATCTTTAATGCAGCTATATTTCATGCGTTACATCTTTAATGCAGCTATATTTAATGCAGCTATATTTAATGCATTACATCTTTAATGCAGTTATATTTAATGCAGCTATATTTCATGCATTACATCTTTAATGCAGTTATATTTAATGCAGCTATATTTAATGCATTACATCTTTAATGCATTACATTTTTAATGCAGCTATATTTCATGCGTTACATTTTTAATGCAGCTATATTTAATGCAGCTATATTTAATGCGTTACATCTTTAATGCAGCTATATTTAATGCAGCTATATTTAATGCGTTACATCTTTAATGCAGCTATATTTAATGCGTTACATCTTTAATGCAGCTATATTTAATGCGTTACATCTTTAATGCAGCTATATTTAATGCTTTACATCTTTAATGCGGCTATATTTAATGCGTTACATCTTTAACGCAAATATATTTAATGCGTTACATCTTTAATGCGGATATATTTAATGTGTTATAGCTTTATTAAAATTCTAATAATACGGAAGCAGATCATGTAAATAACTACAAACTCTGAAACAGTCATTTCTCTATGCAGTCAGCGTCTCTTCTGTGAGTTGTGTGAATGTCCCGATCTAAGTGGGAGAGATTGAAACTGCACCAGCTGATGCACACTCTGTCACAGGATGCTCGTCCATCACGCATGCTTGCTGCACATTTACTCCTTACCAACATCAACATTAACTCACATGAACTTAATTCTGAATGATGAAGCTTGTCCCTTTTGTAGCTTTAACAAACTTGCCCTATTCCTTGTTGTATTTAGCTTTAAGGTGTTAGTTTTTTACTTTGTTTTTTAACCCCTTAAACTCTGATGCATTTTTGTGCTGCCGCCCGCAATTTTTCACACTCAAATTTAAAAGCTCACCATTCACACACTTTTATTTTCATATAAATATTTCTACCCCATTACCTCAAGGGGGTGCTAATTTTCAATGTGAATGTTTTGAGGCCTTTTGTTATTTTAAGTAACATAAATGCAGAAGTGATGTGACCTCTGAAAAGATCAAATTCTAAGCTTTCAAATGATACCTCATATGCCTGATTTACTGTATGTATACGGAAACTTTAATGTTTTAAGCATAAACTTTTTTCGCGATATAGCACCCCCCTTTGGACCAGCCTGCGTACACTTAGTTTTAAAATGTTTAAAGTTTAAACAGTAGTTCCACCTTGTGAAATTCTTGCAGTGCAAAGATTACAAATGGCAACTCTGCTGTCATTGTCACGTAATTCAAAGTGCATGTTTTGACAGGAAATAACTGGCACTGATTATCGTCTATCTTTATACAGTGTGCCTATGTGCGATAGTGCAAGTAATTGTTTCTATCGGCTAATACCGATGTTTGGCCGATATATCGGTGCATCTCTACTTGTCAGTCTTAGAGAAAACACTAGTCATGTTAAGCAGACACTGATAGGAATCTGTAGATGCTTCAGCTGTCTTGTCATCATGAAGTGTGAGTCCGTTTAACGTGTTTGTTTGCATGTCAGATGCAGGGTCTGCAGGATGGAGAGGACGCAATGGTGCGATTGGACCAGTTGGAGGCACTGTACTACGAGCTTCAACTGCAGCTCTATGAGATCCAGTTTGAGATCCTCAAGTATGAAGAGCTGCTATTGACTGCACAGCTGCAGAGTCTGCGCAGACAGATGAGCGGTGAGCGCCAGTTCTCATGTATCTGCAGCTCTGCGTCCCGTTCACCCCAGCAGCCCCTCATATCTGTGTGTGTATGTTTCAGAGAGACAGGAAGAAGTGGTGTACTACGACACGTATGAGAGCCCCGACGCCATGAAGGCCACCGACGACCCCGCAACCCCATTGACCCCACCTAGAGATGATATCACCAAGTTACAGCAGAGGACTCGCCAACTGGAGGCCAGGAGAGGCCGCATTACCGCCAAGAAAGCCTACCTCAAAAACAAGAAGGTAACAAAGACTACTTTTAAAACACAATCACAGTCACAGACTGCACATTAATCCCATGTGTGGTTTCAAATCTGATCTTTAGGACTAACTGCGGTTTGGATCGGGTTTGTAAACAAAGCCAAAGGTGATTTGTGAAGAATATAAACAGGCGATTTTAATATGAAATGATTGTAAACTCCATACAGAGATCAGATTATGTGTGTTATTGATCAGACTGTTGTTTTATCAGGAAATCTGCATCATTAATCACACACAGAAACTAGAGAAGCGGCAGAGCGGCATGGACTGTGTTTCCCAGCAGGCTCTGTGGCAGGTGAGAGAGTTAGAGGACATACACCTGCTTCATATGATATGATGAAAACATCTCAGATAATATACTGATCATACATGATGTGTTTTGACAGGTTGAAGAGGAGGAGGAAGAGCAGCGCATCTCTCGAGTCAGTCAGGAGAGACAGAGAACTCTAGATCGACTGCGCAGCTTCAAACAGGTCAGACGTTCCTCTTGTTGACTCAGCAGTTAAAGGTGCAGTATGTAAGATTTTTCATGTAATATTCGCCTTTTTTTGGCCAATGTGTGAACGGCTTGTAACGCAACTTAAAAAATGAGTCCTTCCAGGACTTCCTAGGTTGCCTATTAAAGCCTGTAGACTGATTTTCATGTGAAGGGAGCGGGTCGCTTTTGCCGGGAAAATCCAAAGTGTGTGACGTTTACGCGCGCTCCCGAGAGCCTCAGTGCTTCTGCTATTCAACAGCGTCAACAAACTGCAACACTAGGTAACGTTATCTTAGAGATGGAATCCAGCAAACGTCCGGCTCCCAGCACAACACCGACTCCTACACAAACTCAGAGTAAGACAAAAAAAAACAAAGAAACATTTATCTTCTGAATCCCGTCTGGCTAAGCGTGAACGTGATCATGGTCGAGGGAAACCTACATCGGCAGGACATTTGATTCCTGGAGGGACCTTCGTTCAGTTTTGGGGATCAAAACCGACCCTGAATTGGCGTTCTTCTTATTGGACAGGTAAACTTACATAACTGCAAAACATGTGAAATATAGTGCCATAAGGATTGATCTGTGTCATTTTAGCTAACTTGATCTTGCCTGCTAACGCTGACAAATTGCAAGCTACCTTGCTTCGTAACTTTCAAATAATTTCAACGATCTTCTCTTTATACTAAAAGTCAGGTTAATGTCAATGTTCATCTGTAATTATTCAGCAAGGTAAACTACAATAACACATGAAATGAATGCTAGACAATGTTCAAGATAATGCAAAAAGCGCCATTCATTAGTGTAACGTAACTTGATTATACAGAAAATATATACAATCTATTATTATAAAACAATAGCGCATCGATATATCAACATGACAGTTGTGATAGAATCACATCAATACTGAATTGTGTCAACATATTTATAATGTACAGTCTATTTTATAAACAGCCACTGTCATCATCCACCAATTTTGGCTAACAGCTATTGATAAATCTGGCTAGCTAGCTAACGGCGACATAGGCTATCGTATAAATGTAGTCAGTGTATCATGCAAAGAAAAGTGATTACTTCAAACTACAGTCTCACATAGTCAGACCTATATCCACATATAGAACAGCACAGTTTTTTCAACTTTTAAGGGAATAATGTCCCAATATCCACGTATGTGGACATCATGTATATGTGGAAAAAGTGGCATATCTAATGAAACTAGAGACTGTACTCTTTACAACCAAACAGGTTTCAATGAAAAACTTAGAGATTTCTTATCAGAGGCACTTTTGTTGGCGCTGCATCCGTAGAAGCGCTTCACGGAAATCGACATCATGCTGTTGTGTCACATGACTTGGTGTGTCAGAATTTTAACTCTTAAATGACAGTCTAGAGTCTTGTGAACAGTATTCAGTCACTTTAAATGAATTGAAATTATGCGTTGCATATAGTGAAGTCAAAATACAACATGTGGACGCGGGGTCGCACGAGGATATTCACAAACCTGTGACATTAAACATTCATTATCCTCAGTGTTGTTGATTAGTGTTAATTCACTTTATGCCTGCCAGCTTACCTGTGTAGACTTTGAAGCATTCATTGTATTCTGTTGCAGATTCTATCACACTCCATTATCCAATCAGACTTATATTAAATTCATTCGATAGTTCAGTTTTGTGGTTGTTCGTTAACGTTAATGTTGAGGTTTGCATGCATTATGTGATTGTTCTCATTTTAGAGGTTTTTATTGCTAAACATCATCTTTGGTCATCACACAGCGCTACCCAGGTCAGGTGACTCTGAAATCCACACGTCTGCGATTGGCGTACTCCAGAAAGAAAACCGGTCCGACCCAAACCACCGCGAGACTGGAGCCGCCGCAGATGCAGACTGCTAGCGTGCAGACGGAAGACGCTCCAGCGCCTTTAGAACATTCCGCAGGAGTCCCGGAGCTGTGCAGACCCGACAGTTTCCTGTCTCTGCCCACAATGGGCATGGCCGTCGCTGATGTCACCCCTCTGGACGCTGCGCACGCATCACTTCCTCCTACCCAAGAGCTCCTGCTGCTGGACTCCTCCACCTCGCCCATCTCCCCTCCTCCTCCTCCACCCCCACCTCCCCCTCCACCTCCTCCACCCCCTCCCTCTCTAGAGGAGATGCCCGCAGATGGGCAGTGCCAGCCAAGCAGCCCCCTGCAGCAGCCCATGGCTGAGAGTCCACTCGCCCCATTCTCCGCTCGGTTCTTCGACAGCAGTCAGCTGGTGAACGCCAGGAAGAAGTTGAGGAAGACCTCGTCACTGGAGTCCAACCAGTGGAGGAGAGGTGACACGATACACCCTCACAACACCAACACAACTCGTGTTTACTCTTATTGGAATAGTGTTGTGCGCATGCCTCTTCGCGGTCTGACGTCTAAAACGGAGAATAACTTGATTATTTCAGATCTCATGTAAACGTGGTTTTCTTGCTTTGTCTGATTTCTTTAAATAATCTGATTTACGGGAGTTATCAGTTTATTGGTGTGCATATAAATGGGCTCATTATCTCGAGGGCTAACATAGATGAGGTTTTGTCGAAATTGCAATAGTGACAATAGTGCCCGGTTGCTAGGGAGGGTAGAGTCACATGGGGTAACCTCCTCGTGGTCGCTATAATGTGGTTCTCGCTCTCGGTGGGGCGCGTGGTGAGTTGTGTGTGGATGCCGTGAAGAATAGCGTGAAGCCTCCACACGCGCTATGTCTCCACAGTAACGCGCTCAACAAGTCATGTGATAAGATGTTCGGGTTGATGGTCTCAGACGCGGAGGCAACTGAGATTCATCCTCCACCACCCGGATTGAGGCGAGTCACTACGCCACCACGAGGACTTAGAGCGCATTGGGAACTGGGCATTCCAAATTGGGGAGAAAAAGGGGTGAAAAAAAAAAGTGTAATCTTTTAAAGTTGAATAATCACATTAGGGCCAAAACACGATTCTGGTCTTTCCGTCCCCAAATTTAAGACCTCTTTAAATGAAAATTAAGACTTTTGTTATACCATTTAAGATACTTTTTATGACCTTAAATTTTAGAAAACTGAATTTATGAACCCTGGTTTCGTTTACTGCCTCCTGCTAAAAACAGGTCCGTGGACATGATTCATTGCGGAAATCTTTTTAACCCGTTATTAAAAAATATTTGTATATAGTTTTTTATATAATTAATCACACTGAATTAACGTGTTAAATCAACAGCCCTAAACATTTTATAACATTATACAACATCATTACACGTGTTAGCTTTTGATTAGATTCTCTTGGTGTGATAGAATCACTAACTAACGCTGTCTGTACAAAGTATACATGCAATCGAGCAACTCATGTCATGACCAGGATGCGAGTAAAAAAAGATGTTACTTTCACTTCCTATTTGTGCAAGAATCCACCTCAAATAAACAAATTCAATATTTAATAGATCAAATGGGACAGAAGTGTTTTAATGGGAATACAAGCTTCACATTTCTGCATTCAGACCCTCTAGTACACTTTCCCCATAGACTTGTAAACACATTTCCGGTTTATTTACATACTGAAAGATGAGTTGAAATCGTCTGTGGTAACTGACAGTGTGATACCATTGAATGTTCTAGAAGACATGTCAGTAATGTTGCGTTCTCTCCTCAGCGAGCTCTCCGATGGACGAGGTTTTAGCCAGTCTGAAGCGCGGCAGTTTCCACCTGCGGAAGGCCGAGCTGCGTGTGCTGGCTCCCGATCCGGACGAGGATGACGGGAATAATATTCTGGCTCAGATCAGGAAGGGCGTGAAGCTGCGTAAAGTGCGGCGACAGGAGCGCGGCGTGAAGGGGATGATGCACGATTCAACCGACTCGCTGACACGCAGCATTCACGAGGCACTGAGACGCATTAAAGAGGCTTCGCCCGAATCAGACTCAGAGGACGAGACGCTGCCCTGCACAGACTGGGAGAGCTGAACCGCTGCTGACTCAACAGTGTGTGTTTAGTGACAAACATGATCTGCTCTTGTATTATGTCCATATGAAGAAACATCAGAGAATATGTGTGTTTACCTCACAATACTGACAGCTGAACTAGTACACAACAGATTAATGAAGCAAACGTTCACTTAATCGGTTTGTTGAGTGTGTTATTCCAGTCATTTATTTGTTTTCTTCTATTTGTGTCTTTATATATGATAGCGGGAGGTTTTTGAAGTTTGTTTTGTTTCAGTAAAAGTTGGTGATATCGGTCATTAATGCCCTGAACATCAGTCTGTGTGGCACTCAGCTGGTATAAATGAGTGACGTGATGGGATGAAACCAGTCAAGAACAGGTCATATTTCACCCCCAAATCTAAACAACGTCTATTTTTAAGATCATTAAAATTGTTATTATTTTCATGACAATTAAGCACATTACTTTAATGTGAATTGAAAAGTAGCTTATTTAAACATCGTGGTAGTTGCCTTTCATTTAAGCTGATTTAAATAATTGAATTGATTTTCACTAATGAGAGTCTCCATTGATTAATAATTATACTGATTAAAGAAATATTCTAGATTCAGTACAAGTTAAGCTCAATGGACAGTATTTGTGGCATAATGCTGATTTACTAGAGGTCAACTGATTGTGGATTTTGCCGATACCGATAACTAAGGGGGTCAAATAGGCCGATAACCGATTAATGGGGCGATAGTTTTTAAAATCGATTTATAGAATGTAAAAAATTATTTTTATGCTTTCTATACTACAACAGGCACAGACAGAGGCTACAAGAGTCCAGATTCAGTCTATTGTGCAACCAAATCCGTATAATAACCAGTAAAATGAAGTATACTATAAACAAGCCCAGAATACACTTATTTCGGGACTCTTACTTTGAAATTACAGAGAATTGGCTCTATGTTTTTAGTATTTACCAAATTAAACTTTTATAGCTTTTATTTACCAGACTGAGGATTTTCTATATGAGGTATTTTATTATTATTCACAAGAAAGTTGGAGACACGATATTTGTGCAGGGCACGTCTATATAGTCACATGTTTCTTTGCATGCTCTCGCTTCAATTTAGAAAACTTGATTTATGTAATCAAAATAACAAAATATGCATTGAAGGATAAAAATATGGTTGAATATTATCAATGATGAAAGATTTAGATAGAATAAATCCCCACGAGGTGTTAGTGATTGTTTTTATTTCACTTTTTGAGGCTGCTGTTATACTGTAGGAATACAAAAATAATAAATAAAAACTATTGGCACCGATTAATCGGTCTACCTCTATTGATTTCCACAGAAATTAATTTTGACTCGTTCCTCCTTTAAAAAAAAAAAAAAAAAAAGCACAAATCTGTGTTCTAGTGAGACACTTACAATGGAAGTCAATGGGGTCAATCTGTAATGTTGAAATACTCACAGTTTCAAAAGTATAGACAAGAGGTAGATGGATATATGGGTTTTACCAATTAATCGTGCCGATAGTTGCTTTTTGGAGCCATCGGTTATCGACAAAAATCTTTGCCGATAGTTTCAGATGTTTTTTTGTTTTTTTTATATTTATTCCTCATCAATACACCTCATATGGTAAAATATATAGGCTATAAAAACTTAATTTGTTAAATACTTAAATAAAGAGCATTATAACAGATCCAAGAATTTAAAAAAAAATTTTTTTTTTTAAATAAAGTCCCTGATGTATTTTGGGCTTCTTTATAATTAAAAGGCCCACGTTATACACAATCATCATTTTCCCGATTATTATTGGAATTTTTGTTGCATGATAAACTTCTTTTGAGATTTTATTCATGTTAGACTCTTGTAGATTCAGTGTCTGCGCCCGTTATAGTAAGAAAATACTAAGAAATCTTTGATCATTCTATAAACACATTTTTAAAAACTATCGGTCGATTAATCGGTTATCGGCCTTTTCCACCACCTTAGTTATCGGTATCGGCAAAACCCACTATCGGTCGACCTCTAATAGCCACAAGACGTAAACAATATGTGTGTTAACATTATTTTAGTATGATAAAATCACTTACCGCATCTGTGTAAAGTTATCTCCATGATGACAAAACCCTGTAATCATGGTATTGGAGTTAAACATATTGAATATAACTTTACACAGTAAAGGTTAGTGATCGGTTTTATAGCCCTGAAATCCTGTGTACGGATTGGCCCCATTCACTTCCATTGTATTAACCCAGATTGTTTTTTTCTTTTTTTTTTAGTTTTTTAGAAAAGGAGGGACAAGTCAAAAAAAAATGTTTTGTGATAATCAACATGGTCACAAATGCTGTTGATTGACCTTAACTTGTATTGAACCTGGAATATTCCTTTAATAATTTATGAAAATTATCATTTTAATAATTATTTGTACTTAAGCGGTCTCTGATGCTTTCTGCCTGTCAGTCATTTTGCACATTCTCATAGTATTGTAGTTGCAGTGAATTATTGAGGCTTAATGCCATTTTTATGCCATGTTGTTCATAGCAGTTGTCAGATGAGGGCGCTATTTTGCTGCGGTTGTTTTAACAACAGTATCTGCTCAGTGTCAGTATCAATAAAGCTCATTTGGTATCTTTGAAGGGCGGGGTTTTGGGGAAAGGGGCGTGGCTAATTCAACAGCTCAACTCGATTGCTTGAGGATATTCTAGACTGGCTGAAATCACTTACAGCACCTTTAACTGTCATGTTACAAAACTTTAAATGGCCTTAAAAACAGGCATTATTTTCATTGTGCAAATTATACTTATTTCTTGTTTGATTTTGGGGTGAACTATGAGCTGCAGTTCAACACGTCAATTACACGAGTGTCGTCATCACCCAGTGTTTTACTACAATCATTGTCTTGATTTTAAGGTCTCTTAAATTGTATCTGCTTGTAGAGTATCTTTGTTTAGCTGCTGTCATTTCTGTTTGATCCGAATTCATTCACATTACTTGTGATTTAATTGAGTTTTGTTTGTTTTTTTAAAGGTTGCGTATTTTCTTATATTTTCCTGTCTATAAACCAGTGGACGCCTGTGTTTGTTTGACTGTACATCAACTCATCCAGCACTGAAACAGCTTTAAGATCTGTTTTCTTCTGAGAGCTGATTGGACAGTCTGTCACTCATGGTCACATGCTTTTTGCACTTGATTTATGAAGAATATGTCAATAAGGCCACGGTGAGTGTGATGTGACTCATTTCACTGTGTCAAACTGCTCAAAAATGAATGCTGATCTGTAGCGTGACACAATGTTTACTCACAGCTGTACTGTCTGGTGTCGGTGAACGCACCCTCAACACTGTTCTGATAAATCTGACCTAACACCAGCAGAAGGGCACAACAGTTTAATTTGACGTTTTTCATCATGTGTACTGTATTTAGCTTTTGATATTATGATTTGTCTTTTAATTATATTAATTGTCATACATGTTCTATGCATTGTGTTTCCAGCTGCATTGAAACAACACTACAGTTCTTAATTATTCCACTCTACTAAACACATTAAAACCGTTAAAGATGCCGATGCGTGACTGGAGAAGACCCAAAAACTAGCCAGTCACTAGATATGTGCAATATTATTATAATAGAAACTAATATTTTTCATGTGTATTATATTGTAATAGACAGCAAATCCATCTGCATGTTTGCCTAAAGGACACATGTATTTATTGAGTTAAAAGAAATATTTAAATATGTAAAGCAATATCATACAAATGTAAAATGAATTTTTGAAACTCTGCTTTTCCAGCCATTGTACCTATTTTAAATTTGCATTTTGCCCCTTAAGTAAATAAAGTATCAAAAGAAATGTCCTTGATTAGGATTTTTCTTTTATGTTTAATGCATGCTTGTTTAGATGACTTCAGTTAATGTTTCAGTGGTGCACTGACACTGTCTGACCGCTAAGTGATTGCTGAGCGCTAGTGAGCAATGAGCTTTGATCATAGATGTACATATATAGATGCCTCATTAGCAGTATAATGGAAAGGTCAAGAGCCATCCAGTGAATTGACAGATGCAGTCTGCAACAGTCTTTTACAGCTAATTTCACATGATTTGATTTGCCATAAACATTAGACAATATTAGAGATGACATTAAAACTTAAATTAAACACTCATGTTGATAATCAAAGCACTGTCTGATGCTTGAAGCTTCTAATATACAGTAAGTGGAGGGACTAGAGACCATAAACATCCTATAATTGTTTATTTAAATCATAAATTTGTTGTTAAACCATATAATACGAATAGTACGTTCATAGTACACATAGTAAGTTCTATCCAATATCCATGACTTGGGATATTAAACTATTAAACAAATTATTAATTAAACTGAGATAATAACTGCTATACAGTAGAGTTTTAGTCTATAATTTAAAGGTGCTGTAAGCAATTTTTTTCACGGAAAGGGATGTAAAAAAAAATTAGTACTTCCTGAAAGATATTACTGAAATAAGTGTTGTAATATATCTCACCGGTCTCTGTGACAGCTTTAGACTGTGTAAACAGAAAACAAAAATGTGTGAGCGGACAATGATGCTTTCTGCCTGTCAATCATTTTGCATGTTCTCATAGTATTGTAGTTGCAGCGAATTATTGAGGCTTAATGCCATTTTTATGCCATGTTGTTCATAACAGTTGTCAGTTGAGGGCGCTATTTTACTGCTGTTGTTTTTAACAACCGTTTCTGCACGATGTCGGTCTGAAAGCTCGTTTGGTATCTTTGGAGTGCAGGGTTTTGGTAAGGGGGCGTGGCTAATTCAGCGGCTCATCTTGTGGAAGTAGAATGGCTAACATCGCTTACAGCACCTTTAAATTATTACCATTACTATATTACCATTAATTGAGCTTGTTGAACGTGCTGAGACCCCACATCCACCTGTGTGGACATTACATTTTGGCTTCGCAATACGCAACGCATAATTTAATTTAATTTAAACCGACTGATCTCAGTTCAGGAGACTCCGTGCTGTCAGTAAAGGGTTAAACTTTTGATGTACGGAGTCATGTGACCAAACTATATTGTATCGATCACAGAGGAGTTTGTGTTTGGGAGAAATGGTAACATAACTACATCTGGCAAGAAACCAAATTAAGTTTTTACACTGAAACCTGTTTGAGTCAAAAGATTAGAGTCTCTAGTTTCATCTGATATCCCATTTTAAAAATGTCATCGATTCATCGCCAAACGGCATGCTGTTAAACACACTGACCACAGTCGTGGACTACGGGCTCATTTTCATTTAAATAAATATATAAATATATGCATATTCTAGTAGGTATACAGACAGACAGAGAGTGCCAACAGTAATACAAATGCAAAAAGACAGGGGTCTGGGTATCTCAGCGAGTATTGACGCTGACTATCACACCTGGAGTCGCGAGTTCGAATCCAGGGCGTGCTGAGTGACTCCAGCTAGGTCTCCTAAGCAACCAAATTGGCCCGGTTGCTAGGGAGGGTAGAGTCACATGGAGTAACCTCCTCGCGGTCACTATAATGTGGTTCTCACTCTCGGTGGGGCGCGTGGTGAGTTGTGCGTGGATGCTGCGGAGAATAGCGTGAAGCCTCCACACGCGCTACGTCTCCACGGTAATGCGCTCAACAAGTCACGTGATAAGATGCACAGACTGACGGTCTCAGACGTGGAGGCAACTGAGATTCGTCCTCCACCACCCGGATTGAGGCGAGTCACTACACCACCACGAGGACTTAGAGCGCATTGGGAATTGGACATTCCACATTGAAAAAAAAAAAAAGATAATAAATTAAGCATTTCTTCAGGAAACACATCTGTCAGATGCAGAACATGAGAAACTAAGAAGGTCCTGGGCAGACGAGGCCCACTATTCATCCCATAAATCAGGAAAGAGAAGAGGACTCTATATTTTAGTTCATAGAAATTTGAATTTGACATCTATCGCGGTTCATAAGATGTGGAAGGCAGATTCGTCCTGGTAAATGGGATTATAGATGGAATAGACGTCTCATTTATGAACGTCTATGCTCCAAATGAGGATGAGCCAAATTTTATAAAAACCTTCAATGTTATCTTGCAAAACAGCAAAGGGAACCTCTTGGTGGGTGGGGACTTCAATTGTGTTATGTCACAGCACATGGACAGGCAGCCCCCTCCCCAGAATGAGTAAGATGCTATTTGGACAACTTAAGGAAACAGGTTTTGGTGGATTTGAACTCGTGACTCCAGTGGTGGTAGTCAGTGTCTTTACTCGCTGAGTTACCCAGGTCCCCCCCATATCTTATTATCTTAAGTGAACAGATTGTCTGGTTTAATGTGTTGAAAAGAGTCTGGGAGCATAAAATAACTAAGGGAGGTAGCAGTGTGTGCATGCGTGCATATGATAAAAATCCATACATACAGGAAACTGTTCTAACTTCAGAGATTAGAGTCCAGCTGAAACCGCTCATCTTTTCGACTGAACCAGGTGAGCACCAAAATCTCACAAAACATCTTTAAGGAGTTAAGAATCATTTTTTCAAACATTTATCATCTGACAATGAAGATCTGCACAGTAATTTCCGATTAAGTTACATGATATGAATTGATTTTTGTAATTCTCTAGGTCTGGACAGGCAAAGAATAGGAAAGTGTTCTTTCAGTCATTTGGACATCTGGTGAACTTAATATTGAAGTTTTTGAATGGACTTTTATGTGTGTAGTCATAATTTACTTTTATGATTAACATTTATGTGATATTTAAGTTGTCATTGTGTAATAAATGTGGCGTTTTTTCAAAAAAGCCTCAATTGTTTATTTTTTAACTTGTAATAGATTGAAGTTAGTTATCCTAACTTACTTTTTCATTTATCCCCTTTTCTCCCAGTTTGGAATGCCCAATTCCCACTACTTAGTAGGTCCTCATGGTGGCGCGGTTACTCACCTCAATCCGGGTGGCGGAGGACAAGTCTCAGTTGCCTCCGCTTCTGAGACTGTCAATCCGTGCATCTTATCACGTGACTCGTTGTGCATGACACCGCGGAGACTCACAGCATGTGGAGGTCATGCTACTCTCCACGATCCACACACAACTTACCACACGCCCCATTGAGAGCGAGAACCACTAATCACGACCACGAGGAGGTTACCCTATGTGACTCTACCCTCCCTAGCAACCGGATCAATTTGGTTGATTAGGAGACCTGACTGGAGTCACTCAGCACACCCTGGATTCAAACTCACGACTCCAGGTGTGATAGTCAGCATCAATACTCGCTGAGATACCCAGACCCCCCTAACTAACTCTTTAATCTATAACTGTGCTGACTGTGGTTAGTTCTACGGTATGGACACTGCAATTTAATGGACAACATACAAACAATAGTTAATTTTACAGTACAGCACATACTGTAAATCATTATACGGTATGCTGTAAACTACTGTAGATAGTTTTACAGTAATTTTACTGTGGTATGGAATACAGTAACTTGCTGGCTATTTGTTGCCAGTAAGTTACTGTTTATTTTACATCAAATTTTTTTACAGTGTTCACTGTGTATTATTACATTGAGAATAAATGGGTTCATCCAAAAACTGATAAATGTGTCTTTCAGAGGCTTTATATGGAGTTAGGATGAAAATAAGGTGCATTTCAAACTGTTCTGAGACCAGTGCAGACAGACAGCACACTGGAGGTTAAGTCATTCACTAAATAGGGAGCAAGGGAGCATCCTATAGCTCTCTATGCAGTTAAGTGCATTCACTCCTAAAATCTGATCAAAAGTTCAGTTTCAGGCTGCAGATGATGTTTGGATCACTCAACATGTTTGACAGACATGTGACAATGATAATCAGTACATAGATTCAGAATTTATAATGTATCATTTTATTTTAACATGATTGACAGTGATTGGATGATGCTGGACATTACTTTGAATCTGAATTAATTATGATAATTTCTGATGTAATGTCTGTAACGTCTCAAAAACATGAATAATCAACACTCCTGGAAACATCATAAACTATTTGACTTTCTATAGCTTGGCATTATTTAAAATCACAACTTAATCCCGCTGTCCACATATGAGGACATACATTTTTAGGAAACTATTTGCTCTAAAAAAATATATATATATATATATATATATATAATAATAATATAAATAATAATGTTTTGTTTGTTTTTTCATGTTTATTCAATCAAAAAAGGAAATGGAAATTGCACACAGCAGTCACGCTCGGGTCTCAGGAGGATAACACAAGTATTATTAAATAATGATAATAGTATTCATAATTTATATTAAGTCAATCATATGATTGCTGATAATTACAAATACATGACGACACTTTCAGTGTTTTAAATAGTACTGTAAGTAAATCCTCTTCCCCTGAATTCTCTTCTAAAACAGCATTTTTTCTAACATAATTATTTTTTGTGTTCTACAGGTGCATAAACTAAAAGTTTTCCTTGATTTTGATCAACATGTTTTTAAAATGCTCAGATTCTTTTATAACAATTTATTCATTTGATCTGTTTTTGCAGTTTAGAACGCAGCCTTTTAAGGTTTAGTAATTGCGTAAGGCCATATTGCAATTTCAGTCTTAATTCAAACAATCATGCAGTATTAATGGATATCATACCGATATCTCAGAAGTCAAACTCTGCAGGTTTCAAAGTGTTTTGGATGGTTTATCTCATCATGTAGCATATAGGTAAGTGCTGCCTTTACAACTGTCACGTCCATTTATGACGTCGATTCCGCATTAACGTGAGAACGAGACTGAATAAAAATGTAATATAACATGTTCTTAGGAGTTCCAATCCTTCTACATATTGTGGCTATTATAATTTCTGGATTATGCATTTAAATTGAGTTTTTACAGTGTGTTACTAATTAATTATAAATAAACCGTAGTTTTCATGTTTATAACCGATATATTGATGCTTTTAATTTGGTTGATAATTGGACGGCAGCCGATACATCGGTGCATGCCTACATACTGTGTTTCCTATAGGAGCAAAATATTCCAGATAATAATATTCCTTAAATTGTTAAATCACCCAAAATCATCATTTATATCTGTAGCTCCTGTAAAATGTACAAGCACTTGTGTGTGTGTGTTTGTTTGTGTATGTAAGAGATGAGTGTGTATGTGAGATATGTGTGTATGTGTGAGTGAGAGAGAGTGTATGAGCATGTGTGTGTGTGTGTGTGTGTGTGTGTGTGAGTTTGTGTGAGTGAGTGTGTGTGTGTGTGTGTTTGTGTATGTAAGAGATGAGTGTGTGAGATATGTGTGTGTGTGTGTGTGTGTATGTGTGAGTGAGAGTTTGAGCGTGTGTGTTTGTGTGTGTGAGTGTGTGTGTCTGTTTGTGTGAGAATGTGTGAGTGAGTGTTTGTGTGTGTGAGTGTGTGTTTGTGAGTGTGTGTGTGTTTGTGTGTGTGAGTGTTTGTGAGTGTGTTTGTGTGTATGTGTATGGGTGTGTGTGTTTGTGTGTGTGTGAGTTTGTGTATGTGCGTGTGTGTTTGTGTATGTGAGTGTGTGTGTGCGTGTGTGTTTGTGTATGTGAGTGTGTGTGTTTGTGTGAGAATGTGTGAGTGAGTGTGTGTTTGTGAGTGTTTGTGTATGTGAGTGTGTGTGTGTGTTTGTGTGAGAATGTGTGAGTGTTTGTGTGTGTTTGTGAGTGTTTGTGTGTGTGAGTGTGTGTGTGTGTGTGTGTTTGTGTGTAATTGTGTATGTGAGTGTGTGCGTGCGTGTGTTTGTGTATGTGCGTGTGTGTTTGTGTATGTGAGTGTGTGCGTGCGTGTGTGTGTGAGTGTGTGTGTGTGAGTGTGTGTGTATGTGAGTGTGTGTGTATGTGAGTGTGTGCGTGCGTGTGTGTGTGAGTGTGTGTGTGTGTGAGTGTGTGTGTATGTGAGTGTGTGTGTATGTGAGTGTGTGCGTGCGTGTGTGTGTGAGTGTGTGTGTGTGTGAGTGTGTGCGTGCGTGTGTGTGTGAGTGTGTGTGTGTGTGTGAGTGTGTGCGTGCGTGTGTGTGTGAGTGTGTGTGTGTGTGAGTGTGTGTATCCCCCCACAAAATAAATGTTTTTCAGTTTGTCACACAGATTCTGTTTTCTTATAAAGATAAAAGCTTGAACATCTAAAGAATAATTCAGGCAAAAATGATAATTTACTCACCCATCATATCGTTCCATATCGACGTTCTTTCTTCAGTGGAACACAAGATTGTGCGAAAATGTATCAAACATTTTTTAAGAAAAAACATCATTAAAGTATCATAAAAATCTAGTATAAGTAGTCCATACAACTCATGTGCTATATTCCGAGTCTTCTGCAGTCATACAATAGTTTTGTGTGAGGACATTAGTCGTTTTTAATGGATCCTGTTTCCTCACACTTGTTCAAATCTGATGCGTCCATTTAAGGATGCACGTGAGAACTTCTGCGGAGTAAGCGAAGTATACCTGTGCCTTCACAGCCTGGATAAGAGATAATATACAGATGATAAATAATGATAAATAAGGCAATAGAGCGCAACTATGTAAGAATAGATTTTCAACATTAACTTATAAACCGTTTAAAGACAGACCTACAATGAGCTACGAGGTTGTTCATCGATGTTATATGCTTCCGTTGAAGCCATCAGTCTGCGCTCTCAACTTCATTGTATAAAAATCATGTTTGATAGCAGAATTCATGGTAAACAACTACATTACCCATGATGCAGCAGAGAAAGATCCACCAATCAGAGAACCACGTCCAACGAAACCCACGAAACGTGTCTCGGAGTGACCGCCCACTCCCATGATGCACTGTGAATGATATATTGTTTCAATACTTAAAATCAACAACCTAAAATCAATAGTTTTATATATTCCCATCGGGTTTTATTCAATGACATCATTCGCAATGCTTCATGGGATTGTAGTTTGTGACCGATGAAAGACGGTAAGTACACAGTCTTGTATCTTTGTCTTTATGTCTGATTTTCAAATACTTTTTTGCCTCAAAACAAAGTTCATGATGTTGTGATTCTCCTCGGAGCTGGTTGGTTTGGTTCATGGCTCACAACTCTTTTATGAAGGATTTTATTAAAAGTCTATGGAAGAAATCAAATACGTTATATTTCACTAATTTAAAGTGATTGAATCAAGTATTTCATAATGTAATCAAAGTTGAATGAAAAAACAACAACACATTGATGTTTTCCTCTTTCATTTTACTATAAACTCAGAATTATAATTGTGTGTTTAAGCATGTGGTATAATCAATATTTTAAATTATTACTCAAAGTATCTGAGCCTCTTCAAGTGTATCATTTCGGCTCAAAAATATTGAACATTATAATAAAGCCGTCCAGTGTGTCAAAAACTACCAAACTATCTGCTGCAAGCCCTTAAAATTCTTCAAATATACATGAATCGATCATTACAGGATCACAGATTTTTGGCAAGTCAAACCCCGTCGTGAGCTACACCAAAGGCAACTTCATCTGTACAAGAGAACACATTTGGCAAAGGAAAACAAATCAAGTGATATTTCAATCTTATTGTTTCCATTTCCACACATTAAAAAAAACAAGTTTCCACATAACAAATAATAAAAAAATGAAAACAAACATGTTTTTATTTGAAATCATTTTAGAATGAATGCAGCCACTGTGATTAGAATATATATATATATTTCTTTACAATAAATAAGCAGAAATCATACGGTATCATAAGTAAATCAATGCACTTCAAAAACGATCTGGAATTTCACCTCAGTCTCACAATACGGCCCTTTACACAAGTGCACTGTGTAATCTGTCATATATTTAAAAATACTTTAGAAAGGAAAGACTTGTGTATATGGAAGTGTCCTTGCAAAGTGTGTGTGTGTGTGTGTGTGATTCTCCTGTCTTTCAGTAAAAGAGTGATGTAAAATACCTGATAGTTCATAGTTTTTCTTGTGTTTGACTTGTATTGCTCAGATCATGGAAGTTCAGAGTGGAAGAGTAGCAGATGGTTTTCTAGTTGACGTTTCGCCTCCTCTTGAACACACGTTTGTGGTCTGACGCAGCAGTTTCACGTCTGTTGGTGTCAGATACGAGCTGTCAATCAAACCTTCAGTTCCTTTCAACCCCGCCCCTTTTACTTCATAAATCTAGTTTCATACACAACGCTGATTCTTCTTTAATGTGACTATTTTTATAAAAACCAACGTGAGGAAAACACAGCAAGAGTACAGCGCTGAAATGTGACAAAATAATCCGCAATCGTCTATCCATCATGAATCGCAAACAAGACGTAAAAAACAAAACAAGTAAAAAATGCACCACTGATGAAACTTTGTGATTGTGTGGCAAATATGAGATGAATGAAAGGCAATTTTACACCCCGCCGGACTGCTTGTGTGTTTGTGTGTCTGTAAACTTCAGGCACATGTCAACGGAAATGCACCTGCGTGTTTGTGTGATGCCTCTGTTAAGTGTGTATAATCATGTAAATGTGTGTTCACACTGGTACAACATGCGTGTGGAACAGGGTCTAAAATTAACAATTAACAATACCACCAAAATTGATAAAGATACCCCTGAAATTCAAAATGTAAGGGCAAAAAATGCCCACATAATAATAAATGAATATTTCTTCATATTCTGTTCTAGATGTGGGTGGATCAAACTCTTCAGATGGAGAATTAAAGTGAATGAATTGTAGGGATGCTCCGAACAGGATTTGTTTTGTTTTTTTACTGACAAAAATACTGTAGGTTGGTTAATTGATCAAAAAAACACAAATATTCTTTTGGTTATTTATTCATTTAATGATCAATATTTTATTATTTATATTGTATATCTAAATATTTTGTATATAACTATGTATGTTAATGACAGTGATGCTGAAGTCTAAACACTCGAATGATATTCGGTCATTTTTGACCCAAATAGTTTTTCCTCATTTAATATTTTTGTTTCCTTTATCTGAGCAGTACAAGACTTGGTGACTTTTCCTGCATTTGCCATCTGAACATACAAAAAAAATTGGACTTGATTCTATAAGTCTAAGTGCTCACAAAAAAAAGCGACACCTTTGGTATTCATGGTCAAAATTGACCGACCAATGAAAATTAATGGGAAA